>NC_079419.1:3535131-3610131 GCF_026213295.1 Gadus chalcogrammus
AAATGCAACAAATGAGTGAAGTGAGAGAGAGGGAGATAAGGAGGAGGAGAAGGAGGTGGAGGCAGAGCAAGGAGTGCGAGACGAGAAGCGGGATCAGCGGGGTGTATAGGGAGAACGTGTCAAAGTGACAGAGAGTGAGGGGGGAGGAGGGGAGGCGGAGGGGGAGGAGGAGAGGCAGAGGGGGGAGGCAGAGAGGGGGGGAGGCTGGGATATAAACAGTGTGTGTTCAGAGGAGACAGGCGGCCCAGTGTGCTCCAGTTCACACAGAGCTGAACCTCATCTGGAGTCTGAACACAACCCTGGAACCGCTCTCCAGGGAACCTCCTGCCCCGCCCCCCCCCCCACCCTGCTCATCAGTAGAGGATGGCGCTGACCACTACTTCCGGTTGCTACCTTAATTTCCTGTTTCCCATCATGACTTCCTGTTGCCCATCATGACTTCCTGTTGCCCATCATGACTTCATGTTGCCCATCATGACTTCCTGTTGCCCATCATGACTTCCTGTTGCCCATCATGACTTCATGTTGCCCATCATGACTTCATGCTGCATCATAATTGTTTCCTGATTCCCGCTATCACTTCCTGTTGCATCATTATTGTTTCATTTGTTTTGCATTGGCGGTCTGGGCCTCTTCCCATTGGCCCAGAGAGGCCTCTACCTATTGGCCCAGAGAGGCCTCTTCCCATTGGCCCAGAGAGGCCTCTTCCCATTGGCCCAGAGAGGCCTCTTCCCATTGGCCCAGAGAGGCTTCTTCCCATTGGCCCAGAGAGGCCTCTTCCCATTGGTCCAGAGAGGCCTCTTCCCATTGGCCCAGAGACAGAGAGGCCTCTTCCCATTGGCCCAGAGAGGCCTCTTCCCATTGGCCCAGAGACAGAGAGGCCTCTTCCCATCGGCCCAGAGAGGCCTCTTCCCATTGGCCCAGAGAGGCTTCTTCCCATTGGCCCAGAGAGGCCTCTTCCCATTGGCCCAGAGACAGAGAGGCCTCTTCCCATTGGCCCAGAGAGGCCTCTTCCCATTGGCCCAGAGAGGAGTGCAGGTGGAGGGCTGAGCAGGAACCACAAAAGGGGAATTTCTCTGTGGACCAAACGTTGATATGATGAACCGCATTCCTGCGATCGGAATGGAGAGAGAGAGAGAGAGAGAGAGAGAGAGAGAGAGAGAGAGAGAGGACAGGTCTCTGGACAGTCTCGAACCAATCTTTCAATCGGTTAATGTTTAATGAAATGTGCAAATACTGAGGCTCCCAAATACATACATGAACACATGCATACACGCACACGCGCACACGCACACACACACACACACACACACACACACACACACTAAACCTAACCCACACACACACACGCACACACACACAAACAGAGGCCGGCACACACACATTCCCCGTATACAATCCCTGAATGCTGCGTCCACAATATTTCCTCTGGCCGTTGTGCATTGCGTTTCCCACTACATTGTGACAGGGACAAATACTCCTCAGTTCTTTGCTGTGATCACATGACTCCCGGCCCGGTCTCTGATTGGACGGCGCATGTTGGCTCCAAACATCTGCGGTGCTGGGCGGTTGGAGGAGCATTAGTCTTACCGCTAATGAGGCAGAGGCTAAAAGCGGACCTCAGTTACCTGTAGACCGTCTGGGAAACCGTAAAGGCAGCAGTTCTAACTGTACGTCCACACAAGAAGCGACCAAAGCGTCAAAATGGTCGCTCATAAAGTTTCGCTGCGAATATTTCTGTTTGCTTTGGTCGCTCAAGTCGCTCATGACGTACAATTCAAAAGTGCCTGCCGGTGTTCCCTGGGATCCACGCAAGCGAAGAGCGTCTACATTCCGATTGGCTGTCAGTGTTTTGCCGCTGAAACGCATAATAGTAATTTGCATAAAGTTAAACGGTTTTCAACTTTTTTTGGACGCTCTGGTCGCTCAACTTTGGCCGCTGGTAGCGTTGGTCGCTTTGGTCGCTCTTGCCAATAGAAAGTGAATGACTTCCGGCGATTTGGTCGCTCAATTCGCTTCCGGTGTGGCCGTACAGTAAGGCTGTCTTCTTACTTCTTACCAGGAGAATTCATTCTAAAGTTGAGGTCTTCTCGTTAAGATCCAGACTTTGCTCTGAGACATTTCTTCCTCGAAAGAAGAAACAAAAACCTGACAGAGGATTTGATTTCAACGTTTGAGCCCTCAATATCTATATATCTAAAAATATTTTTTTTCATGATTTTTATTATGATTTATCTGACACATGGATTCCAACTGTGGGATGACGGATAATAACAATTGATTCTATGTCCCATCCTATTGGATAATCTGCTGTCACTCAATGACAGCTCCTTCAAAGTGAGCGACAGAAAAGGCGGCCAATCACAGAGGAACATTTCAAATTTATTCAGTGCACTCTTCGGAGTTAACTTGGTGCCCACGTCCACGCTGTCACTATGACAACGATCAACGACTACTTCTGAGGCAGCCCTGTTAGAAGAGGAATGAGAATGTATCGACTACTACTGTCTGAATCGTTCATGTTGGAACAGAGATGAGGAAGTATCGACTACTACTGTCTGAATCGGACATGTTGGATCAAAGATGAGGACAAATCGACTGCTACTGTCTGAATCAGTCCTGTTAGATGAGGTATGAGGACGTATTGATTACTACTGTCTTAATCAATCATGTTACATGAGATATGAGGTGTGTCGTAACAGATATGGGGACATATCGACTACTTTTCTTAATCAGGCCTGTGGCATCAGATGCTGATACAGGATGGAGACAAAATGGCTGCCGCACATAGTAGTTGGATACTACTGCTGTATTTTCTCTCTGTAATTTGTACTGAATCAGTCTGATCGAACATGAACACATGGGTTTATACTCATCAGACTGCTGCATACTCATATATAGCACCAATTTAATATGATGTGTTCAATAATTGTATGTAATGTTACATTTACATTTAGGGCATTTAGCATTTAGGGCAATGACGCTTTTATCCAAAGCGACTTACAATAAGTACATCTGTCAGAAGGGAAGAGGATCAATATATCGCTGTCGCTGCAGTTAGGTCAGGTTTCTCTTGGCTTTTAAGTATTCCAGCCCAGACTTCCTGACCTCGAGTCCATTGGAGAACAATCTAGTTACACTGCTCTCCAAAATCAAAGCTGTGACTCACACACACACACACACTCCCAGCCCTCCCAACACTCCCAGCACACTGGCTAGTGTACACACATCCTTGACTGGACTGGTGAGTGTGTTTCTGCACTTCTCGGAAAACATCAAGTGAAAGAATCAATGAATCGAAACCAAAACGACAGACGGTCGTTTTGGTTTCAGAAACACAGTTTCTGAAACCAAGTTATGCAGAAATAAACAAAAATATGTTCCGGCTTTAAGTCCACCAGCCACAGTCCCGGGACGATACTGTTTCTTTAAGGGCAGCCCGCGTGTTTACTGTTTGCATAGCTGAACTCTCCCACATGTTGTCTCAATGGCAACCTTGAGCCTGACAGATAGCTGCCTGCGCTAGCACACAGCGCAGCCCCGGGGTCAGGGGTCACATATTTCTCAGACTGCCCTCATCGCTCGTTGATAAACAGTGTGTGTAGTGTGTGTGTATGTATGTGTGTCTCTCTGTATGTGTGTGTGTGTGTGTGTGTGTGTGTGTGTGTGTGTGTGTGTGTGTGTGTGTGTGTGTGTGTGTGTGTGTGTGTGTGTGAGAGACAGTGTGTCATGACAAGGTTTTGTGCGTACTTGTGTGTTTGTCAGGGTTTGTGTGTGTGTGTGTGTGTGTGTGTGTCAGGGTTTTTGTGTGTGTGAATGTGTCAGGGTTTTGTATGTGCGTGTGTCAGGATTGTGTGTGTGTGTGTGTGTGACAAGATTGTGTGTGTGTGTGTGTGTGTGTGTGTGTGTGTGTGTGTGTGTGTGTGAGAGAGCAGAGTTTATTTATGTGTGTATTGGCTGCGTGTGTATTGGCATGTGTGGGTTCTTCCTACTGAAAGTAAAATATTTACTCTCTGTTTAGCACACACACACACACACACACACACACACACACACACACACACACACACACACACACACACACACACACACACACACACACACACACACACACACACACACACACACACACACACACACACATAAACACACAGAATGAGTTATTCTGAAGGAGTGGTGCTTTCCGTGATGCATAAAACACGGTACCTCGTCACCGTGGAACAACGAGCAGAGAGGCCATCGTGGATCTGCTATGAGAGAGCAGACGGGAGCAGATGTCCGCTCTCTCCCAAGCTCGCCTCCGTCCGTCCGTCCGTCCAGCCCTGAGGTCCTCCGGCGGGCGTCCTGCCATTAGCACGGAGGAGATCCAAACCGTCCGTCCACAGCCTTGGATCGATTGAGCTCATCTCCTCCCCGCGGTCATCAGGGATGTTTGGAACGCATCCAGGCGCTCGATACACCGAGGGGGGGGGGGGAGTGGCTTGTGGGAGTTGGACCCCGGCCAAGGGGAGGGGAAGGGGAGGAGTGGGAGAGCAGGGAGAGGGGAGGGGAGAGAGATTTAGAATCAAGCAAGCAATCAATCAATCGATTGAACAACTGCTGAATTTTGAACTTTATTTGACGTTGTCTTCACCTCGTGAGGTGGCTTGAAGGCTTCAGTTAAAGTCGTTCTCACTTGTCTTTTATTGAACCACGTTCTAACCGGGACGAGGCTTCTTGCGACGAGGCGTGTATTTTCCAAGAGCTTGGCAGTAGAAAAAAGTGTCTCAGGGAATGAACTTTGTCATTTGATCCTCCAAGGTTTGACCCGCGACGGCGCGAGGAAGCCTCAGTGACGGTCTCCCCGAGGGGGTAGGGGGTCCGCGTGTCGTAGCGACACCGGAATGTACACAAAGTCTGTCTCCGCCTGCTCCCCGGTCGGACCGGTTCCGGCGCGGAGCCGACCAATCGGGACGCAGACACGTACCTCGCCACCGAAGGCCCAGAGGGTTAAACAACGTCGTCACCGCCGTGGTCATGTGACAGTGGCCGCGCCGTGTTTAGGGAACTGGAGAAGAGGAAGAGGTGCGGGGAGGAAGTGTTCGAATTGGATTCGTACGACCGGTGCTGCCGGGTGTGAAGCCGCCGACGTGCCTGGTGTCGCTGGTGTCCCGGTCTGCACGTTCATAGATCACCTCACAGAGTGATGCCTGACGAATGCACTGTGTGTGTGTTTTGCTACGGGGGTCGCAACTCGACTGATGGTAACCACGGTAACACTGAAAAGAGTTCAACGGAACAGCCTTCCAACCGAGGGCCGTGTGGAGACGTCTGGCGTTCAGAGGATGCGGTCTCTGTAGCGTCTCGTGGTTCTCAAGTCACACCAGACAGCAGGGCGGGAGAGGTTATGGTCATTCGGTTTGGATGTCGAATATAGTGAAGAAATAATGATAAATAAAACTTGGATATACTTTTGGCCGACATTATAGGATGTCAAGAATGTCAAGAATCTGACATTATTTAAACAATCAACAAGACAAAGACTTTCTTTTCTCTGTTCATGGTGTCCGTGGCGGTCATAGAACAGTGTCTCTGGTCCTCAGTCCAACCGTATTGTCTGAGCCCATATTTGCCTCTTAATATCCTCTGTTTGTTTAAATGATTGCCTCTCCTTTCATAGCCGCCCCTTATCTGTGGGGCGCTGTAAACGGCTCGGTGCCGCTGTCACGTTTATGGCAGGTAGATTAGTGAGCGTGCTACCATGTTTGCTCTCCATCTGAAGCCCGGCGCTCTCAGCAGCGATGAGAAGACAGCCGTTCCACGGCTGGGACCGCCTGGGGTCATGGTGGTCAGGCCACGATTGTTTTCAGGACGGACCTGAATTTAGTGTATGACCCACCTCTGATTAAGGTGTCAGCTGAATGACTTCATAGAATAGTAAGATGTAAACAAGTCCCAAATGGGGTCAGTGAACGTCCCCACAAGCTGGCGAAAGGTACCCTGAGTGCTAGTCCAATGGTTTAATATTTGACCGTCCCTAGACCCACACTACACACACTAGATGAAGATTTTTCGACGACCATGACCATGAGAAGGAGGGGTTGGGGTTTGTTGGCAGACCTCAAGTCCATATCCAAATCCACCCTACAGTGGCATCATTGGGAGATGTTGAGGATGGTGGATGGATCAGGTGACTGATCAAACCGGTTGGCTGACTTGTACATCACACATCTGGTCGGACCCTCCCACTTGTTTTACACAGCGCTGGTACACTTCTCCCAAAACGTTAATTTAACTAATTGATGTGATCGGGCCCCAGTACACTGTGTGGGTCTACCAATGTATAATGCTGTTGGTATTATATAATACTATTAGTATGCATTCACTCCTAAGTTACTCAGCAGACACATGGTGGATTCAGAGACCTGGTGTCCATCAGGATCATTTAGTTCCAGGGTGCCGACACCGCAGACATTGGGGAATCGAACGCAGTACCTTTGAACTGGGAATCGAACCCGTCCCAATACTTTCTTCCATTTATGTTCTGGTTACCTCTGTGTGCCGGTTCCAATCCCCGGGCGTTGGCTCACTACTTCTGCCAGGGCCCTTGAGCAGCATCCCGCACACAGAGCTGGGCTTGGCTTGGTGGGGCTGGGCTTCTGTTCTGGGGCAGAGATTAGGATTAGATTAGAAACAGATGACACGTTTCACCACGGGATGACCAGCTTCATTCTAACGATCTAACCCCAGCTCGTCTATAACCAGCGGCTGCGTTGGAGGAGCTGGAAACCTTTGATGTTTGTGATGCTGTCTTACGACACTGTTTCACATGTGGCCCCAGGAGACCTGATCAACGTCTACAGGAGACGGCCCGCGGCCTATTAGACTTAATTAAACTCCCTGGAGCCCCTGGGAGGGGGGGGGGGGGGGGGGGGCGGGCAGGCTGGGGCATGCCCCAGAACAGAGCTCCAGTCTGGGGTCCCTGCTGGGGATGGCTCCCTGTGTTGTGGAACTTTCTCCGCCGTTCTCCGTCCGGTTCCCAGATGAGTCCGTCACTCTGGAGAGGCGAACAGTTCAGCTGATTGAAACGTTCAACGATGAAACTAAACCAAACCTGTTTTGTACAGCTCGTACTTCTGATGTTTTTTTTATGATTTTATTAATTTCCTGGATCGAGTTAAATGGTAAATATAGTTTACTTTTATTACAAGTAAATAATAGATAAACATCACGTCTCTTACTCGTTTCCAATATCACATTCAAAGATCAAATTAAATCCACAATAATAACGACAATATACAAGATAAGCCGTCGGTATCAGTTCCCTGATTCCGTTGGCCGCTGAGCTGAATTCATCAGCGTCAAATCAGACAGAACACCTCATCGCCGTCACCTCCCCGACGGAGCTGAGGACTCAGGCCTGTAGATACACCGTCACCTCCCTGACGGAGCTGAGGACTCAGGCCTGTAGATACACCGTCACCTCCCTGACGGAGCTGAGGACTCAGGCCTGTAGATACACCGACACCTCCCTGACGGAGCTGAGGACTCAGGCCTGTAGATACACCGTCACCTCCCTGACGGAGCTGAGGACTCAGGCCTGTAGATACACCGTCACCTCCCTGACGGAGCTGAGGACTCAGGCCTGTAGATACACCGTCACCTCCCTGACGGAGCTGAGGACTCAGGCCTGTGGATACACCGTCACCTCCCTGAAGGAGCTGAGGACTCAGGCCTGTGGATACACCGTCACCTCAGGGGTCGGAGATGATGGCAGACTTCCAGGCAGGCGCTCTCTCTCTCTCTCTCTCTCTCTCTCTCTCTCTCTCTCTCTCTCTCTCTCTCTCTCTCTCTCTCTCTCTCTCTCTCTCTCAGTCAGTTGTGACAGGACGAATCAGTCCCTCAGTGCTGTGTCTGGGAGTGGGGGGGGGGGATGTTAGCGTTAGTGTAGCGACTTACAAAACAAACCTCCGTCCTCACGCTTGCTGACTGGGAAGAAGACAGCCAACTTTTTTCTCCACTCAGTGAAATAATCACTTTATTTATTTTTTAATTACCATCTGGCTCTAGGAGGCCTACAGGTGGACTGCGGAAGTTGGGGATTGAACCCACAACCTTTCAGCTGGTAGTCGGCACCCTGAACACATTGTTAATTGAGTTCCACAAAACTCAAATCAAGGAGTTTCCTTGTTTCACTGTCACACCTGCCCTAACCTGAGCTCCTCCATTGCATACTAAGCATTCGGTTCCCCTAGCTGGATTACCCACAATGCCGAGCTGGACGTGTCAGCCCTTCCTGTGCAGGACGTGTTAGGACTTCTTGTTCACAGAGGAAGTTTGTGACTCAGGCTCCTTCTCACAGCCGGGCCCCAAGAGCCGATTTGCCCTGTAGGTCCGTGACTCAGGCCCCAAAGAGTGTTGGACGTAGCGACCGGCGCTAGGAGAATAGCTCCCAGCTGTTGACATTACAACAATGCGTCAGCTATTTCTATAGCCGCAGCGTTTCCTCACAGGTCAGCAGGCTCCGAAACTCATTCACCACAGAACCCGCCTCCGGCATTCCCCAGATAAGTGAACCACTGCGAAACTCGTCAACTCTGAACCATCTGACGAGAAGCCATGTCGTCCGGGAACGAGGGGCGAGTGTTATGGTTGAGGTGTTCCACTCCCAGCTGAAAGGTTCTTGGTTCCATCCCCAGTGTCCGCATTCTACCTGGGGTCATCCTAGAGCAAAATGCCCTCGAACCCCTACCTGTCCCTCAATGACCTGACTCTGTACTGTCTAACCCCTACCTGCTCCTTAATGACCTGACTCTGTACTGTCTAACCCCTACCTGTCCCTCAATGACCTGACTCTGTACTGTCTAACCCCTACCTGCTCCTTAATGACCTGACTCTGTACTGTCTAACCCCTACCTGCTCCGTAGTGCCCTTTCTCTGGACTGTCTAACCCCTACCTGCTCCTTAATGACCTGTCTCTGTACTGTCTAACCCCTACCTGCTCCTTAATGACCTGTCTCTGTACTGTCTAACCCCTACCTGCTCCTTAGTGACCTGTCTCTGTACTGTCGATCCCCTACCTGCTCCGTAGTGCCCTTTCTCTGGACTGTCTAACCCCTACCTGCTCCTTAAGGACCTGTCTCTGTACTGTCTAACCCCTACCTGCTCCTTAGTGACCTGTCTCTGGACTGTCTAACCCCTACCTGTCCCTTAATGACCTGACTCTGTACTGTCTAACCCCTACCTGCTCCGTAGTGCCCTTTCTCTGGACTGTCTAACCCCTACCTGCTCCTTAATGACCTGTCTCTGGACTGTCTAACCCCTACCTGCTCCTTAATGACCTGTCTCTGTACTGTCTAACCCCTACCTGCTCCTTAATGACCTGTCTCTGTACTGTCTAACCCCTACCTGCTCCTTAACGACCTGTCTCTGTACTGTCTAACCCCTACCTGCTCCTTAACGACCTGTCTCTGGACTGTCTAACCCCTGTCTGCTCCTCACTGATTTGGATTCACTGTAAGCTGCATGACAGAGTAGGAAGATGGCGGTCGCCGTTGTTGTAAAATGGTGGCTCCTGAATGCCATCTGAACCCAGGAGGGCCGAGACCACCGACTGTAACCACGGTTGTTTGGCTGCCCTTTACTCTGCTGTACCAACAAGCCACTGGGGGGTGGGGGGGGTTGGTGCAACATCCCATAATAGTCGTCTGATAAGCCGGTAGCCCTCATCGTGTTGAGAGCAACGCCGCCGTCGCGAGCGAGCTGGACGCGAGCCAACTCACGGCGGCGGCGATCAATAGTGCTTCCACCAGTAAGCGCAGTGTCAATTTGGGAATTGATCAGCTAAATATCAATGTGTGTCTGTGTGTCTGTGTGTGTATGTGTGTGTGTGTGTGTGTGTGTGTGTGTGTGTGTGTGTGTGTGTGTGTGTGTGTGTGTGTGTGTGTGTGTGTGTGTATGTGTGTCTGTGAGAGAGAGAGACAGGTAGATGGATAGATGGAGAGAAGGGTTGATGGACGGAGAGACAGGTGGATGGACAGAGACGGATAGACTTATGAAGAGACAGGTAGACGTACGCAGAGACGGGTAGATGGGGAGATGGAGACAGGTGGACTTATGGAGAGACAGATAGACCCAGACTTAGGTAGATGGAGAGATGGCGAGACTGGTAGACGTAGGGAGTGACAGGTAGACGTACGGAGAGACGGGTAGAGCCAGAGTTTGAACCCCCTGCCCCGGCCTCGGTGATATAAGACTCTGGTGCGTCCGGCTGATTTAACGCGACCGTGTTTTACGCTCTGAAGCGACGAGCACGGAGGAAACTGGAGCAGAAAATCTGCCCGCCTCTCCGTGCACTCAATCAGACCGGACAGGGGAGCAAGGCATGCTGGGAGGGGGCATCGGGGTCACCGGGAGCGACGGAAATGTTCAGGTGAACAGAGTTCAGGTCAGACGAGCGCAGCAGCGACGGATCATCAAACACGTCCTGACAGCACGGAGAGCGGTCCTCAAAACGTTCTCCAGGATTCTACACGGCTCCCAAACGTCCCTGTGTCTCTTTAATGTCCTCACATCCCAGACACATGTTCACATGTTCAACTGTTTCATGTCCCCGTAGTGGGGGCTAACCGCTAGCTAACAGCTAGCTAGGCCACGATTGGTTTCAGGACGGACCTGAATTTAGTGTATGACACACCTCTGATTAAGGTGTGACTTCATAGAATAGTAAGATGTAAACATGGCCCAAATGGGGTCAGTGAACGTCCCCACAAGCTGGCGAAAGTTACCCTGAGAGCTAGTCCAATGGTTTAATATTTGACCCTCCCTAGACCCTCACTACACACACTAGATGAAGATTTTTCGACAACCATGACCATAAGAAGGAGGGGTTGGGGTTTGTTGACAGACCTCATGTCCATATGTCTCTCTCTCTGTCTGTCCCTCTCTCTCTCTCTCTCTCTCTCTGTCTCACTCCGTCTCTCTCTCTCATACCTTTCTGTCTGTTTGTCAATCTCTCTCTGTCTGTGTGTGGAGGTTTTCTTCCAGAAGCAAAACACTGTGTTAGACCCATGGACATATTGAAGAATGGACAGCGGACTGAAAAATGTCCGCCCATTCATTCCGATGAAAACTGCTCAATGGTGCAGAGGAACATCTTGGAGAGATTTGCTTCCGCATCATGGGCGCCTAGCCACTCCCTCATGCATGACGTGCCGGATGCAGAAACATTCTCGTTAACTAGCATTGTTAGCATTGTAGCCTCATCAGCGAGAGATCTGAGCGTCGCATTGTTTACCGACAATAGTATAAGTTAATAACTCTCCCCGATGAATCTCTCTATGTGATCTTTAAATTACACTCCTCCTGCCATCTGGACAACAAGATGGCTTCTCACTTCTCACCCGAAGCTCGAGGCTAGCTCTCGGTGCAAGGAGAAGAGTCAGGGTTTGTTTCGATCGGCTGTGAAGGCCGACAGGCCGACATGTCTGACAAAAAACGTTTTCATAGTTTGAACCGTCCTGTAAGACAACACATGGTCGAGACAGTTACGAAGACCCAGACGTCTTCATCTCTGGTGTTTCTTTGTCTGCTGCGGTGACACAACGCCAACAGATCCTCCGAGACGCGACCTCATCGCTGGCCTGTCACGTCTGCCACCGATTGGTCGATGGTTGGCAGGTTGACTGAAAACTCTTTTGTTTCCGTGGAAGCATCGCTCCTCAGTATCCGTCACGCCTCGCCGGCGCTCCCCGAGGCCGGCGTTACGTAGCCAGCGGGCCGCGGGGCCAGCGGTGCTTCCTGCCAAATAACGAGCCCTTTTGTCTTCATGTAGCGTCGCTTTGTGTCTGCTGGGGACAAGGGGCGGCATTAAGACCGGGCCGCCGCGGCCTGGAGGTCCCATCGTCCGGCACAGCCGTCCGTGTCTGGAACGACTTAGCATCTGTGTTAGCATCTGTGTTAGCGGCGGGGAACGTCAGCGGGGACAAGTGGGTGAGGTTCTTCACTGAGTGGCGCGGCGGCAGTTAGCATCTTGACGAGAGGGTCCTAGAGGCCGAGGAGGACTTCATGAAGGACGGACAAAGATGGCTCTCTTCCTTTGTCTGTTGTTCGGCCACCAGGCACTGGGAGACTGGGCAGGCCAGTGGGGCTGTACTGGTGTTAGTGGTTAACAAGAACAGAGAGGTGCACTGGGCTGTACTGGTATTAGTGGTTAACCAGTACAGCGAGGTGCACTGGGCTATACCGGTGTCAGTGGTTAACCAGTACAGCGAGGTGCACTGGGCTATACTGGTGTCAGTGGTTAACCAGTAAAGCGAGGCCTGCTGGGCTATACTGGTGTCAGTGGTTTACCAGTAAAGCGAGGCGTGCTGGGCTATACTGGTGTAAGTGGTGGGTGGCCACATGGCCTCCACTGTAGAGGAATCCATAAAGGAAGGATGTCTTTGTATTGACTGCGGGGATGGAGTCTTCTGGTTCCTCCCCTGCTTATTATAGAATGTAGAATGTCCCTCTCCCCCTATAGGGTAGAGTCTGTCAGGGGGGGGGGGGGGGGGGCTTTAGGAGCTGAAGTCCCCCCCCCCCCGCGGAGGAGACAGATGGAGGCGTTGTGTGGAAAATCAGATCAAGGGAACCAGAACCGTACGCTGGGCCAAATAGTCCACAGGTGGACGTGTGTGAGCAAGAGGATTAGAGCGTATGTGTCAGTGTGTGTGTGTGTGTGTGTGTGTGTGTGTGTGTGTGTGTGTGTGTGTGTGTGTGTGTGTGTCTGTGTGTCTGTGTGTATGTGTAGATGTCAGTTTATGTGTGTGTGGGTGTGTTTGGGCTCTGTGTGTTTGTGTTGTGAGGATCTCAGTGTGTCTGTGTGTGTGTATCCTTGAGTGTGTAAGTGTATGTGTGTGTATGTGTGTGTGTTTGAGGATGTCAGTGTGTGTCTGTTTTCGTCCTGTCCTCAGTATTCTCCCCCTGCTGTCCATGATGCTTTAAGAATAGAAACCTCCAGTCGATTCCCTGTGTTTAGGATGATGAAGGGGTGAGGGTGGTGAGGTGGTGAGGGTGGTGAGGTGGTGAGGGTGATGAAGGGGTGAGGGTGATGAAGGGGTGAGGGTGATGAGGTGGTGAGGGTGATGAAGGGGTGAGGGTGATGAGGTGGTGAGGGTGATGAAGGGGTGAGGGTGGTGAGTGCTGGTCTCACCGTGCCCCCCTTTGTGTTGCAGAGTCCGACGGCACCATGGGAGGCAAGCTGAGCAAGAAGAAGAAGGGCTACAGCGTCAACGACGAGGCCGGCAAGGAGAAGGACGCCAAGGCCGCCGGGGAGGAGAGCGAGGCGGCGACCGGGGACGCCACCGCCGCCACGCCCACCGCCGACGGCAAGGAGGCTAACGACACGGCGGCCAAGGAGGCCCCCGCCGCCACCGAGCCCGAGAAGAACGACGCCAAGGAGCCCGAGAAGAACGACGCCGCCGCCGCAGAGCCCCCGGCCGCCAAGGAGGCGGAGCCCGCCAAGGCCGAGGAGAAGCCCGCCGCCAAGGAGGCGGCCCCGCCCGCCGCCAAGGAGGCGGCCCCGCCCGCTGCCATCAAGGAGCCTGAACCGAAGGCCGCCGCCGCCGCAGCCGCGCCGACCCCCGCCGCCGCTGCGCCCGCCGCCGAGAAGAAGGACGAGGCCGACGCCAAGAAGACGGACGCCCCCGCGGCTCCGGTGGTGAAGGCCGAGGCGCCGCAGCCCACCGCCGCCGCAGCCCCCGAGCCCGCCGCAGCCCCTGCCCCCGCAGACCCCGCCCCCGCCCCCGCCCCCACCCCCGTCGCCGCAGCCGCGCCCGTCGCCAACTCCACGCCGGCGCCCGTTGCCCCCGGCGACGCGAAGGAGCCCGACGCCACGGAGACGACCGGCGCCGAGAAGAGCGTCGTCGTCCCAGAGTGACGGACAGCTGTCACTCAGCCCCTCTCCCCCCCCCCCCCTCCGTGAAACAACCACAGAATGATGAAGAAACCATTGAATTAGCCCCGCCCATATTACCAGAATAACCATGATAATAATAATACCTGTTATGATGATGATGATGATGATTGTGATTTGATGAAGGGTGAGCATCCGGCGGCCGCCATCTTGGGAAGGGTGGGCCACGCTCAGCGGATATTACTACTATTATTATTGTTATACTTATTACGATGTTTTATTCTATTTTTTCTGCTGTAGTATTTGAACTTTGATACGAGTCGATGTCTCCCATCTCCATCCACCCTCCCCCCCCCCCCCCCCCCCAGACCCCAACGCCCTCTCCTATTGGACCACCCCCACCCGGTCCTGGTGCTGCGTCGGCCCCACCCCTGGGTGCCCCGGGGGGGGCCGGACCGCCGGCTCGGGAAGGAGGGGGGGGCGGAGAGAGGCCCTGGGGGGGACCAGGAGCATGGTCACGTCCTGACTCAAACTCTGACACAGAACCACCTCCTCCTCCTCCCTGAAGCCCTCACCTCCTCTCTTCAGTCTCCTCCTCCTCCTCTCTTCAGCCTCCTCCTCCTCCTCCTCTCTTCAGTCTCCTCCTCCTCCTCCTCCTCCTCCTTCTCCTCTCTTCAGTCTCCTCCTCCTCCTCCTCTCTTCAGCCTCCTCCTCCTCCTCCTCCTCTCTTCAGTCTCCTCCTCCTCCTCCTCCCTGCAGCCCTCACCTCCTCTCTTTAGTCTCCTCCTCCTCCTCCTCCTCTCTTCAGTCTCGTCCTCCTCCTCCTCCTCCTCCTCTCTTCAGTCTCCTCCATCTCCTCCTCCTCTCTTCAGTCTCCTCCTCCTCCACCTCCTCCTCCTCCTCTCTTCAGTCTCCTCCTCCTCCTCCTCCTCCTCCTCATCCCTTCAGCCCTCTCCCCCTCCTCCTCCTTGGCAGCCATTTTGGTGCCCCCGTGCCTCCATCTTATCTCTGGGCTCCCTGTGCGGCGGGCGGTCGATGGAGGGGGAGGAGGAGGAGGAGGAGGAGCATTGATTGGGAGGGATATTTCATCCAGGGGGGTTCTGGGATAAAAATAGGCGTACCTCCTCCGCCTGCACTCCCCGCTCACCACCGCAGAGCGCTGCCCCCGCACTCACACATGAAGTCGTTAGGAGCGTTACGGTCGTTAAGACAGTAATAAATCCCTCGATGGCGGCCGGACACCTCGCCACACGCCCCCCTGATAAACCGTCCCGCCGTCTGTCTGACTCCAGGCGCTCTTAATGGCCGCCTGTGCTTACGTTAGCCGACGTATCTACTGTACACCAGCACTGGGACCCACCCACGGGGGCGCTTGTTTAACCCCCACTGAGCGGCGGAGGGGAGGTGCTTACCACCTCGGGGCTAGGTGCTAGGTGAGTTATGGTCGACAGGACGGACCGGAGCGGTCTGGAAATCCGAGCAGATTCCCCAAAACACAGTTTACATAAAAGGCTGCGGGTCTGATCTCCTCTGACCAGATCACACGCGAGGATCCTATTCCTGTGATGTTCCAGCAATATTCCCATAATACTCCCTGAATGTTCCTGTAATACTCCCAGAAGGAGGTTATGCTGTCGGGGGCCGGAAACCATAAAGAGACCCCTATGTGATCACTACCAACCTTTTGGAGACACGTTACCATGGTCACGGTAGCATTATGGGAAGCCATGGCCATCCTGCATGGGAGGAGACCCTCCAACCCCCCGCCCCCTTCCCCCCCCCTCCCCGCTAACATGATACATACATGTAGGTGTGCATATACCTGTACTACACCTGTGTTCATGTAGGAGTTTATATAGACCTGTATATCTATGTAGGTGTATGTAGACATATCTACACGTGTATATTTACCGGTGTATAAGTATGTGTATACAGACCTAGATATACGTAGGTGATTATATTTACCTATATTTAGGTGTATATATTTACCTATATATGTATAAATATATATATGGGTTTATGTTACAAGAACCTATGAGTATGTAGGTGCCAGTAGACCTGTATATATGTAGGTGTGTATACCGACCGATATACCGTGCGAGTGTGTATACACATCTACGTGCATGCAGGTGTATTGGGCTCTGGTGATGTCACACACACCTATGTCTATGTAGAGCATCAGATCCCACCAGACTCAGAGGCTCCGCCCCTCTCAGCAGAAGCATGTCGTGGTCTCGTCTTTTGGTCCAGTGGGGAACGAAACAAAATGTTATCCTTTTTGTTTTCAGTCCGCAACCAATGGGCGACTGCAGTTGATGTTGTCATTCCATGTCTCCATGCCAACTGTCACTCAAAAACCACAGCAAAGACCACACACACAAAAAAAAAGAAGAGAAATTGGTGCATTCAAAGTTCTATGTACTTGTATAAATGGTGCAATGGTAATAAAATGTACGAAATCAATAACCTGGAGAGCTTCTGTTGGGTTTGTCACTCGCACGCACGAATGCACACACACATGCAAACATACACACACAGACACACACACACAAACACCTGAGTAGCACACACACACACACACACACACACCAACACACACCTGATTAGCACGCACACCCACGGCGACGCACACACACACACACACACACACACACACCCGGACGGTTGGAAACGGACCGGAGCCTTCAGAGTTCTCACAAGCTTCTCAAAGTCTACAACTAAAAACGACTAAAAATAAACCCCGAAAATAAATGAAATAGGAAGTTGTGGGACAGTGTGTGAACGAGAGTCTCTCTGCTCTACACTATGTCGCCTCCCCTGGGGAACGGCGTATTTTAAGGCGCTCTGAATCCAGGCGGCTTCAGGGTCTTAATCACGCCGTGAACACATGAATCATTCAGCAGCCGTTAAACGTGTTTCATCCTCCCGCACTCGGAGCACGTTGACAATAGCGACCAAATGATGAAGGACGTTTTCTAGAAGAGTCTGGGGATATTTTTAGCTCGCCGGCCCCCTGTGTTGACAGGCGGGCAGGTGGGCAAAGACACCGGTGTTCCTTCATGACGGTGTGATGTTCTGCTCCCCAAGAGGCCAACTGTACCTCCAAACTCTCATGGAAATCTCAATCGTAACTAAAGAATTATATAGACCTTGCTTACATAATTACAATCAAATGAAAAAGGAATCGTATACATTCTCCCTGGACCTAGAGACACCTCCCTGCCTCTCTCTGACTGAGAGGTGGTTAGATAGCTTGCAATTGCATTCCCGCGGTAGCCACGAGGTCTGATACTGAGCCCATGGAATCGACCGACTTCTTTGACCAATCCTAAACTATCCACGATGGTCCCCACCTCACCTTTGTTTCCTTTGTATTAACCCCACGATGTGAACATTTACCTATAAGACTCATGTTCATCCATTGTTTCACTGAATGTATGCTTGGTAATTTTGCTGCCTGTATCTTCCCATGATTATGATCTAAAATTAAATCCAATATTTTGTGTCCTAAAAATGTGTTATTCTTCATCACAAACCAAACGAATCCGGAGTCCTTTCAGCCGTTCATATCAAACGTTCAACCAGAACACAACTCTACCTGACGACTTTAAGCAAACGAACGCCTCAAACGACACATCTTCCAGGAGCTCCGGCCCTCACTCGTTCATCTGCCCCTCCTTAGAGGGTGAGCGCCTGCCTTTGTGAGCGTGTGTACCTCTGGAGACGCACGGACGGCTGGACGATGAATAAGTGAAGGGACGGATTAACATTAGGATAGAATCAGATATTAAGATCACAGATTGTATTTTATCTTACATATTTACGATGGTTAGCAGAAGTAGTTCATATAGATCAGGTCCATGACGACCGTTCATGGGTCTATTGGTGTAGAGTGGAAACTAGACAGGGGGCACACGCACACAACCAAGCCAACGCACCATTGACCCCCAACAGCTCCCTAGAAACCATCGCTAGGATACCGAGGCCTTGGCAACCAGCTGGCGTGGGGAGGGGGGGGGGGGAAGAGAGGAGAGAGAGAGGAGAGAGGAGAGAGGAGAGAGAGAGAGAGAGAGAGAGAGAGAGGGAGAGAGAGAGACGTCAGGAAGCAGGAAATTGACTCAGGAAGACTGATGGCCGGTTGAGAGCCAAACCTCCAACTTGCCCTGATCTGTGGTCTTTAGGACTGATTTACTCTCCCCCCCTGTGTGTGTGTGTGTGTGTGTGTGTGTGTGTGTGTGTGTGTGTGTGTGTGTGTGTGTGTGTGTGTGTGTGTGTGTGTGTGTGTGTGTGTGTGTGTGTGTGTGTGTGTGTGTGTGTGTGGACCCAGACAGATGGTCTCCTGGGAGGATTCACCCCTGCAGCAGCGGGAGGTGTCAGTGTCTTGCCCGAGGGCACTGGGGCATAGAGCGACGCTCTGCTGCTAAGATAACACGGGATTCTTCATCAATACGCAAACAAATACACACACGCACAACCACACACACACACACACACACACACACACACACACACAACCACAAACAAACACAACTGCATACAAACACATAAATACAAATTCATCAAACACACACACTTCATTAAACAAGCACACAGTTAAACACAGACTTTGAAGACACGCACACTTAATAAAACACACAAACATTCAATTCAACAACCACAGACACACAAACAAACAAAATAACACCCGCACACACACACACACACCTAAGGCAACCCAGACAGGCAAAAAGCAAACACACACACACACACACACACACACACGCACACACACACACACACACACACGCCCCTGCCGCTGTGTATCGGAGCAGCGTTCTGAAGCTCACTCGGTGTGACAGGTCTATTTTAGTTTTTGATACAAGAAAAAAAAAGTCGATTCTGTCCGTCTGTCAGAAGCATCACAGCGCTCGCAGAGGAGTGTTTTAACCTTTATGGAGAAAACTCCCATCATGCATCAGGCTTATCGGCCGAAGACAAAGAACAAAAGCCAGTAAGAAAAAAACAACAGCTACACATGGAAGAATGCGTTCAATCAGGGAATAGATGATGGCTGTATAGCTGTGAATTTATCACACATTCCTCTTAGTTAACGGTTAGTTCAAGTTTGTTCAACATACAGACACCACACTACTTACACTTAGATCCAGTTGGAGACAACTAAATATACTGATTAATACATCAATTAGTTTATTCATATATGTTTATAAAAATGTATGTGGATGAGCTTTCTGAAACTGTCACAGTAAGGGCCTGCATATGGTCTGGTTACATCTATGAGGATATCAGAGATTTGGACACACACACACACACACACACACACACACACACACACACACACACACACACACACACACACACACACACACACACACACACACACACACACACACACACACACAAGACATCTAACACACTTAACTACACCCCCACACGGACACCTGCCCACACAGACCCTCACACACTGATGCATCTGAAATGACAAGCCTGCGCCGTCACACAAGTATTCTGGTACCGGAAGTATTCTGGCTCTGCTAGACCCACCAGGTGTGTGAGTACGTGTGTGCGTGTGTGTGTGTGTGTGTGTGTGTGTGTGTGTGTGTGTGTGTGTGTGTGTGTGTGTGTGTGTGTGTGTGTGTGTGTGTGTGTGTGTGTGTGTGTGTGTGTGTGTGTGTGTGTGTGGATGCATGTGCGTGCAGGCGTGTGCATTCGCATGCATGTGTGTGTGTGTGTTTGTGTGAGCGTGTGCATGTGTGTGTGACGTGAGTAGAACAGAGTAAGATGTTCACAGGAACGAAATCTGGAGAATCAGAACACACAGAACACCCCTACCCCCACCCCCCACACCCCCTCCTCCCCCAGCTGGGATCGTGGGTGTTACCATAGCGATGTGGTGACCGTTGGTTGCCGTGGTGAGAGAGACCGAGAGAGATGGAAGTGCCGGTATAGATTGTAGATCCGTACTTCTGGATGCAATATGTTCGTGAATCACAGATCTGTTTGTTCATACGTTATCAATAATAAATATAAATATATTAGTACTGACGTTATTAAGAATAACATTATTCAGCATTAATAATATTAACGTTATAATTTCATATCTCGTAATGAGAGGATTTAAGAACAAAATAACAGCTCTCCCATTCAACCAACACACATGAAGAACTTCAAGTTCCTGGTTGGTCACATGTCAACATTAAAGGAAGAAGCTTCCAGAAGGAGACACTCTCGATCAGTCTCTGAAGAGACGGCTTCAGGTTTCCGGTGGAGCGTTCCTTGTTTCCTGAGATTCCTCCGGTATTGCGTTGCCTTACGTACCACTTCAGTATTTCATCAGATATCAGAACGCAGACGCGGGCCACGAGGAACCGAGACTCACCGCCACCAGGTGAAACAATAATCAGGACTGATAACGAAGGGAACCGTTTGCCTCTGAAGTGCTTCTCACTCCTGCCGCGTTGTTTTGTCAGGGGGGAAACCGAACTTTAGTCTTTAAGGAAGTTAAGCGCAATGCGGAAATAAACCCGTTTACTGCCGCAGAAAGTAGCCAGGAGATTGATGCCCAGCTCAAAGGTTATGGGTTCAATCCCTGATGTCCAGACCAGACCGTCAGCAAGGTGTGGATCCAACCGTTTTCCTCCCAGGACCACAGAGACCGGGTGGAACGTCCTGTGGGTCCAAACCACCACCACCATGGAGCGTCTCTCCCTCCACAACGCTGTCCTCCACCACAGCATCACCAAGGGACAGGGAGACAGACAGGACAGGACAGGGAGACAGACAGGACAGGACAGGGAGACAGACAGGACAGGGAGACAGACAGGACAGGACAGGACAGGACAGGGGAGACAGACAGGACAGGACAGGGAGACAGACAGGACAGGACAGGGAGACAGACAGGACAGGACAGGGAGACAGACAGGACAGGACAGGGAGACAGACAGGACAGGACAGGACAGGGGAGACGGAAAGGACCGTGGAGACAGACAGGACAGGGAGGAAGACAGTGTGGCAAGAGAGACAGGCAGGGAGGACAGCCAGGCAGTGGGCGAAGAGGGGAGACAGTCAGGCAGGGAGGGGAGACAGTTAGCGGGTCAGTGTGGTCACATGGTCTCTCTGAGGGACAGAACCATCCAGGGTTCCTCGTGACACAGGGTTCCTCGTGACAGAGGGTTCCTTGTAACAAAGGGTTCCTCGTGACAGAGGGTTCCTCAGGGTTCCTCGTGACAGAGGGTTCCTTGTGACACAGGGTTCCTCGTGACAGAGGGTTCCTCTTGACACAGAGTTCCTTGTGACAGAGGGTTCCTCATGACACAGGGTTCCTCATGACAGAGGGTTCCTCATGACAGAGGGTTCCTTGTGACAGAGGGTTCCTCGTGACAAAGGGTTCCTCGTGACACAGGGTTCCTCGTGACACAGGGTTCCTCGTGACAGAGGGTTCCTCATGACAAAGGGTTACTCGGGACAGAGGGGTTCCTCAGGGTTCCTCGTGACAGAGGGTTCCTCAGGGTTCCTCAGGTTTCCTCGTGACCAGAGAGTCGAGGCCGGGCGGCGGTGGACCTCGACTCTGAGTTGAGGTGAACAGCAGCTCCCCTCCTGCTGCAGCCGGCCGGTCGGTCGCCGGGCAGGTTAGCAGAGGTAGCATCGCGGACAGAGAGAGGAATAAGGAGCGTCCCAGCAAGGGACGGCGGAGCCTCTTACGACCACCGGCTAAAGACTCCATTGACAGATCACTTGATGTCACATGGAGGGAGCACTGCTGCCCTCTGATTGGTCGAGGGGCTTCCTGCGATGACGTGACTGGCCGAGGGGGCGGCCCTGGCTCAGACTCTCGCCTAGCAACAGGCAGACATCGCTGGCCCCGCCCCCCCCCCTTGCTCGCCCCCCTAACTGGTTGAGCAGATGATAGATCAGGCATATATATATAATGTATATATAAGAAAGAGGGAGAGAGAGAGAGAGAGCAGCAGAGAGAGAGAACGAGAGGGAGAGAGAGAGAGAGAGAGAGAGAGAGAGGGAGAGAGAGAAAGAGAGCGGCAGAGAGAGAGAACGAGAGGGAGAGAGAGTGAGAGAGAGAGAGGGAGAGAGAGAAAGAGAGAGAACTACAGAGAGAGAGAGCGAGAGAGAGAGAGAGAGTGAGAGAGTGAGAGAGAATATCTGTGGGACGGCACGCACACAGGAACATATAGGAGACTGCCAACATACACACGCACACACACACACACACACACACAGACACTCACTCCTGTGCCAATAAGCACACACTGACATACAAACACAAACACCCACGTGCTCATACTGTTTTGACACAAACACACCCTTGTATACAAACACACACATTCACTCACTCACACACACACACACACAAACATTAGGAGATACACGATGACAAAGACACACACATTTACAGTACACCGAAACACAGAGCACACACACACACAGAACACACACACAATTACAAAGACTGAACACACACACACATTTACAGTTCACAGAACGCAAACACAAACAATTGCGCAAACAGCACTATTATGCTCACTACCAAGTAGGAACCAACCACACACGCCATCAATTAGGTCAAGATGCACACACACACACACACACACACACACACACACACACACACACACACACACACACACACACACACACACACACACACACACACACACACACACACACACACACACACACACACACACTAGAGAACATATGGTTGCAGAACAGCCGTTCCATATTGCCTATTTGGGGAATATCTATATGTAGCGCATCTAGATCTAGATCAAACCCAACTCTACATCCAGCTCTACAACCGCAGGTTCTAACGCAGAACGTGTGGTTCTATCCCCACTCCTACTCGTTTATAGGAAGAGCTTTGGAACACTGAGTTAGGGCGTTGGGTAAGCATTGCATTGTGGAAATATCCTTAGTTCGACAAAGAAGCTGGACGTTACTGCTCCGCAGCATTGATGGACATCGCGCACACACACACACACACACACACACACACACACACACACACACACACACACACACACACACACACACACACCACTCTGGAACTGAGTTGTTGTTGATCCAGGGCGTAAATTTATACTTGATATATCATGTACTTCTCAATAGTATTTAGTATACATCTGTATTTCCTACACCATGTACATCTCTATAGTATATGATTGTTTATACAGTATGTATATCCACATTGTACATATACAAATCTATAATATATGATGGTATATATAGTATGTATATCCACATAGTACATAAACATCTCTATATTATATGATCATTTATACAGTGTGTAAATCCACATTGTACATATACTTCATGCACTTCTCAACAGAAGTATGCATGCATAGTTCATACACCGCCTCGGTAGTATCAACACACTGTACATCCAGACACCCCTTCCCTCCCCCCCTCCTCCCCCCCGGGGGACTGACAGTGAGAGAACAGAGCATGTGGGGTCCTTCTGACGTCCTGATTGCTATAATTTACATCTCAGCCGACCGACCTCCACCCTCTCCTTCCAGCACCATCTGGGGTCTGCTCCGTCTCTCCCCGGGGCTGGAGGCTGCATCACCATGGTGATTGCATCCGCGTGCGCTCGCTCTCTCTCTCTCTCTCTCCCTTCTCTGTCACTCTCTGCCGTGCTCTCCCTCTCTCTCTCTCTCTCACTCTGTCACTCGCTCTCTAACACTCTCTGTCGCTCTCCCTCTCGCTCTCTCTCGGTCACTCTCTCTCTCTTTCTCTCCCTTTCCCTCTATTTCTGTGACTCTCTCTCTCTCTCTCCCTCTCTCGCTCGCTGTCACTCCTCTCTCTCACTCTGTCACTCTCGATCTGTCTCTCTCTCTCTCTCTCCCCCCCCCTCTCTCTCTCTCCCTCCCTCTCCCCCTCTCCCCCTCTCTCTCTCTCTCTCTCTCTCTTTCTCTCTCCTTCAGAAAATTATATTTGCATTTCAATTATCCGCTAATTACCATATTCATGCTACGTTTCCTAATGCTAATGAATCTAATTCTAAGTACCAATCATCATCACTAGCTTGTTACTAAAAAACATGTTTTCTGCACTAACATTATAATTACATAAAATTACGTGTACGCTAACGTGTTAATTACATAACATTCTATGTACACATAACATGCTAATTATATAACCTCATATGTAAACATAAAATGTTAATTATGTAACATTCTATGTACACATAACATACTTATATATACCATGCCATGTACCCTAACATTCTGATTGCATAACATGATATGTACCCTAACATGCTGATTACAATACATGATATGTACCATGCCATGCTGATTCCCATAAGATACTACGTGTATAAACATTCTAAATACTATAATATGCTGAGTAACCTCACTTTAAGTTAATGGCTTCTTCTCATGAGACCACACCCCACCCATCGCAAGCCCTCCTCAAGCCCAGTGGAAAAGGAGTGTGTTTGATACATATCTTTGTGTGTTTGTATGTGTGCGTGCGTGCATGCATGTTTGTGTGAATATGATTTATATATATATGCGTGCGCGGGTGTGTGCATGTATGTGCATCTGTGTGTGTTTATAAAAAGTTTGAGTGTTTTAATGCGTGTGGATATTTAAGTGCATGTATGTTTATAAGTGTGTGTATGTGTGCGTTTTAAAAAGTTTGTTTGTGAGGTTGTGTGTGTATAAGTTTGTATCTGTGTGTGTGAGTTTGTTTGTAAGTTTGTCTGTGTGCGTGTGTGTTTATAAGTGTGTATTCTTAAACACTATTAGACTGACAGTCACACAGAGCCCCGGGGAAGGACAACATGTTACACGACAGTGTGTGTGTGTGTGTGTGTGTGTGTGTGTGTGTGTGTGTGTGTGTGTGTGTGTGTCTCATAACCCCCCCTGCCATTCTCACTCCATAACAGGATGTGACACGTTAATTTTCGTGCCAACGACACCCCAGCGATGGACCTCAGACCCCCCCCCCCCCCCCCCCCGGAGTCATCTCATCGCCGTGACGACCACCGACCACTGCTTCCTCTGGAGGAGGGACAAGATTGCGTGTCGCCATGGGAACCACAGCTGCCGTGTCCGCCGTCTAAGTTTTATCAGGAATTTTTGCGTTTAACAAAGTCGTATTCCCTTTCCTCGAAATGACCGATGACCACGTTCGAAGCATGCCAGGACCAACTACAACGCTTTTTGACACCAAGCAGAGTCTTCTTCCTCCTCCTCCTCCTCCTCCTCTTCTCCAGGAGGATGCTGAGCTGAAGCTGGTTATCGGCGACGGACATGAGCCCTTTACCCCGGCGCCTGCTAGCTGGAATACAACAGAGCTAAATAAAGCTAAACTTATAAATAAACCCACATCTGCGTCTCGTTCTCGTCTCATCTTCCTTGAAGTCCAAGTCTTACCAGAAGACATACTTCAAAAAAACTGTCTGGAACTAATAATAAAGAAGTCCTCAAAGCATAGATGAATGCCTTTCTCCTTCAGAATTTCCAGCCTCTATTGAGGCACAATAAAGCAGCACTTTTTTGCCTTTTGTTTGATACGTCTTTTTATTTTAAATAGACGTAGAGGTTGCTAAGCAACAGTGGCAGAATCATGTGTCTGGATGAGGCAGAGAGAGAGAGAGAGAGAGAGGGGGGAGAGCGAGAGAGAGAGAGAGAGAGAGAGAGAGAGAGAGAGAGAGAGAGAGAGAGAGAGAGAGAGAGAGAGAGAGATAGAAAGAGAGAGAGAGAATCGATTGAAATTATTTATTTGCGTTTCTCTTCCATCTCGACGACCCCAACTCAATTCTTCATTGGTCAGAATGAAGTTCTCTCGATATGGACTACTATTTAGCCGTTGCTAAATCATGTTGAATTGGAGTTGATAAGAAGAAAACCCTGCTGGTATTAAACTCTAGACTTTAGCTCGATGCTAACAGTTGTCTTGCGTCCAAGTGGGGGTGGCTCTCTCCCCTCGGCTGTGTGGGCGAGTTATAATCTCCCTGATCGCCCCCTTCTGGTGCATGAAGGGTTCACCTGAACACCACACCCCCCACCCAGATTCACAGATCTAGCTACACACCTCTTCATCAGTGCTTGATGACGCGGCTTCAGGAATAAACGCAGAGTGGAATCCATCCAGCATTTTACGCTATTTTTCCTCTTGAAATCTTTCATAGCGAACTTGTGAATTCAATGTTATGACACAGAAACAAACAAAGAGGACATGTTTTGGGCAAAATATGAGGCTGAATTAATGTGTTATATGATGGTAGGCTTACCAAGTATGTGAGCGATTACGAGGGGACTAGTTATCGATCCCTGAGGGACACCGAGAGGCCATGGCTCATTAACAGTTTAATTATACCCTTCATAATGGGTCGACCTGCAGTAGGCTGGCCCAGGTGGAAACACATTGGAATTGTGATGTGAATGAGAAGCCTAGCCATCATTTTAGAAAAGAAATTTCAAAGTGTGTGCTGATGACAGAGTCACATGCTCCGTTCGTTTCTAAGGGGATTCAAATCAAGTATTCCGCGGCAGCTCTCTGCTTTAAATAAGAAAGTGAGGGCGCCTCTTGTCTTCCCACTGTAAATTATAGATTGTCAGAACCCAAATTACTGTGCTGCTCTGGTCTCTGATTCTAGTCTATGTATCTAGTTCTACTCATTAGTTTTTTCCTGCTAAAGGATGGAGGCATGATAAGCACTATGTACACACTTTAAAAGTGTGTCTGTAAAACCAAGTTGAAGTTAAACGATCGCTCCAATTCGGTTAAGAAAAATCCTGCAAGATCTGCAAAAATCGTTCAATTGCATAGAACGGGAGATACCATTTAAAGAGAGAAGAGTGGCTGAGGAGAGCTGACGCTCTTGAAGGTGGGTTGATGGTTTGAACCCCTCTCAGACGGTATGCTCAGTGGTTGGTCAGACAGGACGTTATCTCATGCTGAGAATCAGACTCGACGGTGTTCACGTCTGGCGTCGAAGAGTGAGGATGTTTCTGAGGAAGTTTCTCCACAGACACTAAGCTTTTAAACATTCCATAGGCGTCCATCTACCTTTCAGGGAATATTCATGAAACACTGTTCACATCACGTCCAGAAAGTACAGCTGGGCTCCAAACCTTCAGGCTTCACAGGGGTTCTATCTGGAGGCTTGTGGTTGAACAGTTTATTAACAAGAAGGTATTAGCTCTCCAGTGGGATGATTTATTCAACCACCAGCAGTGATGGGTCCAGACTAGTTTAGTAGGGTTGTCCAGGAGTGAGATTAGCTTTAGCTTTTTTATTTGTTGTTGTTTTTTTTCTGCTAGTGTTGAGTGTCTACATTCACTTTAACTTCACTGCCACTAGCAGGTGTTGTCACTCAACCTCCTAACGATCCCTCACCTTGATTGGCCCAGCTGTGCTCACCTGTGGCTCTGGCAGCCGACTGGCGGGGGGTCTAGAGTCGTATCAGGAGTGACAGCCGTGTTGTTTCAGTCTAACGCCCCGAGTGACAGCGGGGTTGGAGAAGGCGTCAGTCATTTAAAGTGGGACCCGACCATCACACCGGACGACCAGGCCGGACTACCAGGCCGGACCACCAGACCAGACCACCAGACCTCTACCCAGGTGGTTTCTCTGGAGTTCCAGACCAGACCTCTTCCCTGGTAGTCTCTTTCCTCTCAGGGTGGATTTCAACAAGGGTGTATCATGGGCCAGCTGAGCGCGAGGAGAGCAAAGCGCAGAAATAGGAATCAAACATTTATGAAAGCAAAGTTAATTATTGAGAGAGAGAGAGAGAGAGAGAGAGAGAGAGAGAGAGAGAGAGAGAGAGAGAGAGAGAGAGAGAGAGAGAGAGAGAGAGAGAGAGAGAGAGAGAGAGAGAGAGAGAGAGAGAGAGAGAGAGCGTGCGAGAGAACACCTCATTGAAGCATTTGTCTCGTGTGTGTTTGTGTGTATTACCCAGGTACCACTCAATGTTCTCCCTGAGGTGCTCATCTTCTTGTCGTACAACCTGTGGGTCACAAAACACTACTGGGTCGTCTCAAAAGTGGTTGGTGATTAATAAACATTAATTATCTCACTCATATTATACAAGTATCAACCAAAACATTAACTCTTGCGTTCCTGCGTTAATTACTACAGCTTTAGAGGGCACAGGAACCCACGGAAATGTAATAAGATCCTTAATACTACAGTGTGGGAATTAGCATTGAATTAAATCCGTTCAATTCAAATCAATATTAATCAATCAAACGATCAATATGCTAGCCTACCACGGCAACACCCGCTGTCTTTCCCGACCAATGTGTTCTGATCTAAAGATTTGACTATTAATAGTAAAGACGCATGAGGACACAAGTCCTTTAAAGTCGAAATAATGATGAAGACGAACGCCCCCTTTCTCCCACGTCACCCCCTCAATAGCTGCCATCAACTACGTTTCTGTAGAGCGGGGGATGAGCACCTCCAACGGTCAGTTTCCTCAGGACAACACTTCCATCTGGTGGCGACCGTGTGTACTGCACGATCTAGACTTTCTCCTATCTGAAGAACAGAAGAACGCTCTTAACGCTGAACATTACCGTGCATAATCTGTTATAATCTGAACAGTTTAGATTTCCTCTTCTTTTATTTTTTAACTCTTAATTGGAAATATTTTCATGAATAAGACTTCCTGCATCTCATTTGATAGGTGGTTTGGCTCTGACGTTTGGCTGGTGCGTTGGGCTTCCTCATACAAATGATACAAATAATCAACTATTATAATTATATATATATAAAGATTAAACTCCAACTCTTCATATATCTGAGCATATATGAACACATCTTCCTATATATATATATATTATATATATATATATAGGAAGATGTGTTCATATATGCTCAGATAAATGAAGAGTTGGAGTTTAATCTTTATTGTTGTAATTTTCTTTCACTCGACTAGGCAGCCTGCTGCAGATGCTGCTAGAGACAGTCACCATGACAACCATCCCCATGGAGACCGCGGACTGTATGACGGTTGGGAAAGAGGGAAAGGGACGTTGTCGTTGATCTCGGATTCAAAGTAGCATAATAAAGACAGTCCCTACTGCTCCATATAAACCCCGCTTCTGTACTGTATTGAATGCTTGGCGGTTGCCGGAGCAAACCTCAACTGCTCTGTGCAGAGGGGCTGCTATCAGCGTGTACAGGGTGTGATGTCATGGTGTCGAAACATCGTCATCCAATCACAACTCCAGAGTAGGCCTACATAGAGCTCGTAAGTCCGCCCCTTCCGGTAGACCCCCATGGAACATCTGAGATCGTAAAATATGAATGGGTTTCCAGGGAGAGAAAGTAATTATTTTCTGGTCCCAGTCGTTATATGCCCTGGATGACGCATATGTTGTTTATGGATTTAAATTATCATTTTTTATGTCAAGAGTTTGACGGTTTATTGTGCAATTGTTCAGTTAAAGGCTGTGGAGAAAACACAATGAGAAAGACTACATGTCTCGTTTGTGACGTCACGCTCCCTGCGACTGGCGTGGACAAGACCGACAATCTCCCAGGCGCCTTAACTGAAAATCTACACATGCCCCAACTTATAATGGTCTTCACCTCTTTCGATGCTGTTATCCTCCCCTTGGAAAAAAAAGCGGTGAAGTGGAGCAGAGAGATCGCCATGACTGTACCCGAGTGGTGGTGACGTATATCATTCGCTTCGAGGGCAGCGAGGGGCTGTAGTTCACAAAGCGGCCTCACACAAAACCTAATATTATCAAACCTCTTCCCAATTTATTTATTTTTGCATGAAAAAATTATAATTTAAATCCACAAAATGAATATGTGTAATCCAGGGCATGTAAAGTCTGGGACCAGAAAATAATTACTTTCTCTCAATTGAAACCCATTCTAATTATCCTAGCCCAGAGGTTCCATGGGGGTCTCCCGGAAGGGGCGGACTTACGAGCTCTATTGGTGAGCGGCCCGCTCTCGATAAATCACCCGCAGTACTTGGTCATTAACACTAGGGGGCAGCCCTACTCCTTCGGAATATCAAACTCAACCTTTCCAAACGAAAAAAGTGACAGATTAAAGATGAACTGAACTGAAATAATCGACATCGATAACGTGTTATTTATGACCATAATAAATAAATGACACTAAAAACAATATTTAAATATAGCTGCGAGCAGCAATGTGGGGGTCAAGTAAAATAGGACTCAATAAACTAATTCTGCTGGACAGACGTAATCGGCTAGGTGGCTTCATGATGACCGTCTCAGTAATTAGTAATAACGACAGCTGGTGGAATGAACTACAGCATTATGCGACTGGTTTGGATACATGAAGGCCTTGCAGCCTTGCAGCAGATATGAGCTCACTTCATCCCCCTAAGGTCAAAGGTCTCGTCATGAGTCTATGTACCAAGTTTGGCTATGATATGTTAAAGACTTGCTGAGAACAGGCTTAAATCCTGTTTGGCGGCATTGTCGTCAAGTTTGATTGGCTGTCACAGCCAAATGGTTTCGAATTTGAGAAAGCTGCTTTAAAACATTTGTTCAGCTTGGTCCGAAGATGATGTATGGCAGGTTTCATGAAGATTGGACACAATTTGTGGCCTGTGGATATGTACTATTTATTTTGACAACTTTCAACATGGCGGGCAAATTCTGATGTTGCGATGAGAAATATTTTATTAGCTATATGGGGCGGTCTGACTGTCAGACATTAAAAATAAGTTTGAAATATACTCAGGTGTAGAGAGAGGAGTTAAAACACATCTTCATTCATTACAGCGCCCCCTAGAGGTCAAAGGTCACCAAATGTAATGAGTGTCCCCATGATAATGTCATGGGTCTTTGTGACAAGTTTGGTTATGATATGTTAAAGGGCTGCTGAGAAATTGGCTTACTTCCTGTTTGGCGTCTTCACGGTCGAATTTGATTGGCTGTAGTGGCCAAACGGTTTTGAATTTGAAAAATCTATTCAATGTTCTTTGTCAAGCAGAAGGCCTGAAGATTATCTGGCCAAGTTGAGAGAAGATTGGACAACATTTGTGATAGGAGATACATCTTGAAGGTTTTTGACATAAACCAAGATGGCGGAAGATCCATCATGGCACAAAATTACGACATAGGGTGCGTTAAACTCGGCTTGGCCCAAGGAATCCTTGGGCCAATTGCTTGTGAATATTGGATCAATAGGTCAAAAGTTATAAACATGAATGCATGTCCAACTTTGACCTGTTGGTGGCAATAGAGCTCAACCACAAATTGACCAGTGTGCCAAATTTCACAACTTTTCACCATGGCATTATATGGGCTGCCATAGACTCCCATTGAAGGACGATAATAATACGAAAAACGTACGAAAACAATAGGTTGTCTCGCAGCTTCGCTGCTTGACCCCCAAAAATCAATAGTTTTTTTTAGCAACACAAAGAATGCGTTTGTTAGTATTAGAGCGTCGACATTTTCGATGACCTCACTGGCATGGTAGAGGCGCGTTCATCGTCCTGGTGAGAACGAGACCGCTTGCCAGTGATGACGCTCACGCTTACGCATGTTCCCGACAGCGACCGTTCATGTGCACTGCCTTTGGAATTAAAAAGTTCTTCACAGCAGGGGGTTTTTATCTGATAAAAAACAGTCAGAACTAAACAGAACTTAGTAGGATCAGTTTAAAGTTTGCATGCCTTTATTTCCTTGATGCCTATCACCTACTATCCTTTTGCTTTTATTTATCAGAAGCACATACAGTATTGCCACTGTATGGAAGGCAACACTTGCCCTTATCTAGAGCTGTCCCTTATCTAGAGCTTTATAGATCAGAGGGGGTCTTGCCCGGTTGTAATTCAATGTAGAACTGCCATGGGCGTCAGTTTGGTTTGAAATGTGCTGGGGACAGAGACGCATTCGGAAGTGCATTTTCAGAAGTGCTGGGTTCAAGGATGATGCACTCGATGCACTCTTTTTTCTCTCTTTAGTGCCGGTGTTACACCGAATTCTGCGACCCACAAGGAAATAAAGGCGTTCGAACTTGAAAGTGATCCTATAAGTTCTGTTTAGACTTTTTTTTTATCGGAAAAAAAAACCTGCTGTTAAGAACTTTTAGATTCCCAACGCAGTGCACATGAACGGTCGCCGTCGGGAACACGCGTAAGCGTGAGCGTCATCACTGGTGAGCCGTCTCGTTATCCCCAGGACTGTGAACGTGCCTTTAGCCCCGAATAAAACAGCCTAGTGACGCCACTGTTCAGAAGCAAAGGGGCAGTAGCCCCCCCACCCCCGTGCCTGCAACAGTCTTTATACTGTATGTACCACCTAATTGCAACTTTAAAAAAGGCAGCCATTTCTCAACAATTGTATACATTTTAATATGTAACATGGCCTCATGAGGCTAAAACATGGGTAAACAGTATTTTGATGGAAGGGTTTTAAATTGATCACACCAGTGTTTAATTGATGCTCTAAGATATATTCATATGATAGCTGTGTTTATCGTTTTGGTGGAAGAGAGAACATGGTTTTGAGTGCAGTGTTTCATTTTCAAAGAGATTTGTGGAGTTTTGAAAAAAATGGTTAACTCTTTTCAGATTTATGCTTAGCGTTTTGAGAAATTGAGCTATAGTTTCAGAAAACGTGTTTGAACGATTGAGAAAAACTGTAATACATGCACTGCACGCAAAATATAATACTTCTCCTAATCTTAATTAAATGCTGAAATTGAATAATTCCCTTACAATATTGTACAGTACACAAACAATAATGATAATAACTTTACTACCTATTCATCTAATGTGGGACAACGCTGACATTTTACACTTTGGCCAGTACGCTGTGAGTAGAGGGCAACACTGCCCCCTAAAGGCAACCATATTACACCTAAACTTCTTTTCTATTTTAGCAAAAGTGACAAAATGTAATTGATTACTAAATTAGAGGACATAAGACAACAAGTATTTGAGTTCATTTCACCTTCAAAGACTATGTTTCATCCTCAGCTTACATTGTAGCTCATTATAAAATACCAACATGTTTCAATTAAGAAACCTGCATGCTGGTGATGTGGAGGTGGTTTGTGATCAATGGACTTAACGTTTAACGTCCACAGTGAAAGTTCATCAGAGGAGGATCCAACTGTACTAGATCCTGACAGCACTCCTCCGGCGCTGTTATGAGAAACCACACCAACTCAGGAAGTCATGAGACCATGAATAAACTCACCTCCATTGAGTGAACTCACAGTGTTTCTTACCTACTCACGGGACTATTGGGGTTACAGCGAATAAATTAGGCCATTTGTGCGGACACATGCACAAGGGCAAGGCACGATTAGCACTACAAGCAACACTGGGCACTGAAGCTCATAAGAGAATATAAGACAACACGCATTTGAGTTGATTTCGCCTTCAAGGTCTAGGTTTCATTCTCAGCTTATTGTAGCTCATTATAAAATACTAAAAAGGCCAATTAGCAACCCAAGCAACACTGGGTACTGAAGATCATACCCCCCCCACCCGCAGATTACAATAATAATGGAATGAAAATCGTATTGTAATGCTTTGTCATTTATAGGAAATCTCATAAAAACATGTTGTAAGATTAAATTACATTTAAAAAGTCTTATTTCTGTAGTGCATTTTACCACATTTACGTTTGTTGACAGTTGAAACATCAATCAAAACTCAATTTAGGCCCTAGCTTGTTAATTCACTGGCGGTACTCTGTCATGTCCACTAGGGGCCAGCCCTGCTCCTTCAGAATACCTAACAGTGAATGGTTCTTTATCGAGGGCATTGAGTCAACGTGCAAATTACCTCACAAGGATATGGCAGAGGCACGGGGTTGAACATTAACATCATTCAGTAGCCTACTATATGGAGTCTGGGGGAAGATCCTGGAACACATAGATTACATTTGCTCCGGCAGAGTCGCAGTTTACCGGTGGGTAAAAGATCAGACATGCGAGATACACATAGTTACAGATTATTTACAGTGTTCTACTTGCACAAGGTGCTTAGGTTCAGAGTTAGTGACTAAAAACTAAACACTGCCGTTTTGGTTACTGAAAAACAATAAACAATATAAACCAAAGCTATAGTTTCGTTTGACGTATATTTAGGCTGCACCAAGTTCATTCTAGTTGACGATCGACCATGAAAGCACTAGGCCTATATTTTGTCCACTCGTTGCATTTTGATTGGAACGTCTGAAGACGTTAACTGTGGGTCCCGCCAACGAGTTCTTTTTGACGTTGTCCATCTGGTCGAATCGAGCCGTACTTTCCCAGGCTTTAACGGCTTTAAAGAGGACGTTGTAATGGGGAAGTGCATTTAAATATCTTTTGTTTCATGCAAATTGAGCTCCACCCTCCTAAATCTATTGTCCGTATTCCCCTCCTACCTGGTTAGGTTCCAGCTAGTCTCGCAACTGGTTGTTCTACTCTGTCCTGTTGGTCATTTCTAGGGCTGACCATTATTTTACAATAAATGCTATTCCTTTTGCAAAGTATTCCCTCCGTACATGGTCTTTCAACACTGACCAAGTGTTTTGTAAATAACAGTTAGTTACAGGACTCTGATATAGAGATATATATTTATTTGTATATATATTCAATGCAATTGTCATGTGGTCCATGAGTTATAAGCAGTGGTCGAGTTGTAAAGAAAAGCCAGGGGGGATGGTGGATTTGAACTTTTAGGGACAGATCATTTGTGCTGATGACTGCGCACATGATGGAGCACGTGAAGGCACTATTGCGGAAGTACATCTGCATGCTTGCGCAATAGCATAATGGCCGAGAATGCAGTATCTCTGTCAAATCTGTCCCTGGGAAAAGTAACGTTGCACATCGTGCTGGTTATAGGGTGAAAGACGGAACATGTAGATGGCCCGTTGCTGTATTCTACAAAAGTGGTTGCCATTCTTTGTCTTTATGGGTAGTAACACTTAATTGACACCAAGACATTTGGCGGACTACTTCATATGGCCACGGTAAAAAAAAAAAGCTCAATACACCTGCAGTGGCTGAGCAAAGAGAGCCAGCCTCCCACTTCATACAGAGTATTACTTTGTTTCCTCAATATTACTGCAAGCAGGCACTGGCCAGTTGCAAGCAGGCACTGGCCAGTTGGAGACAGGCACTGGCCAGTTGGAGACATTGGAGGGACGGTGTTACACGCTGCTCATCCTCTCAGAGGGTTTATCAAGCTGACACAGATGAACACAAGACATCAATGGAAAACATTATTGTGGAAAACGACGATGGAATGCAAAAAGAGACATATATCTTTAGTACTTTTTTCTCAGGTTTTGCCCTTTTTCAATGAAGAGTAAGACAGGAGGATCTGGGAGAGAGAGAGGGGAAGACATGCAGCAAAGGACTGCGGGCAGGAATCGAACCCCGGTCGCGGCAGTAACGACTGGGCCTTAATTGTACGCGCTCTGCCCAGTGAACAGCCGGGGCGCCCCAAAGAGACACTATATATGAAATAATCGCAAGCCATAATGCTATATTTACTAAACCTTATTTATAATTGTCACAATTTCCGTTGCAACGTGCCACCTAGGTGGCTTTTACTGGGCTTGTCTAGACAGGGACGCAGGGTGGTGGTGTTGAAAGTTGCAGACAATGGCTCTCCATGTTGCCATGCAGCACCTACAATCGGGGATTGCATGTGCTGTACAATTTAATTGGATGTACAATTGAATTTGAGGAAGCAAACAAAGTACTGCTCTGTTTGCGTGCTCAAACAGGTGCGCAGCCTCACCCAGCTGCAGAGTCTATTCAGTCTGAATGAAGGCAACCATGCACGACTCTCACGCCAGGGGCCTAGCCTGACCCTGAACTTTGCCTATGCAAGGCATCGCCTCTGCAAAGCATAGGCAAACCCATGCTTTGCCTATCTGAATCTCTCGAGGTGATCCGGCCTTGAAATATATTTTAAATTTACCTTATGTTCTCAATCACACTTTGGTTCTCCCAACTAGAACCTGACATTCAAGTTGAATCAACATTCACTGTTATTAATAACGACAGAGACACACACACACACACACACACACACACACACACACACACACACACACACACACACACACACACACACACACACACACACACACACACACACACACACACACACACAGTGCTGTGTGTGTGTACACACACAGTGCTGTGTGTGTGTACTATATGGTCGAATAGCAATAAAAAAAGACCAAAACCGGAAAGGTAGGTAGGGAAGAAAGGGGTAATGTGAGACACACCGCATTTGTGGTCATGCGACCATGTGATGAGAGTCCCCATTGAATGTCATGGGTCTTTGTACCAAGTTTGGGTATGATATGTCAAAGGGCTGCTGAGAAATTGGCTTACTTCCTGTTTGGCTATGATATGTTAAAGAGTTGCAGAGAAATGGGGTTAATTCCTGTTTGGCAGCTTCGCGTCAATTTTGATTGGCTTTCACGGCCAAACAGTTTTGAATTTGAAAAAGCTGTTCGACTCATTTGTTCAACTTGATCTGAAGATCATAAATGGTAAGATTTATGAAGATTAGACAGAATTTGTGGCCTGTGGATATGTACTATGGAGTTTGACAACTTTCAAATGGTGGCCAAATTCTGATGTGTCCATGAGAAATCATTTATTAGCTATATGGGGAGGTCTGAAAGTATCATCAGACATAGACAATACGTTTGAAATATACTCACGTGAAGAGAGAGGAGTTAAAACACATCTTCATTAATTACAGCGCCCCCTAGAGGTCAAAGGTCACCAAATGTGATGAGAGTCCCTATTGAATGTCATGGGTCTTTGTACCAAGTTTGGGTATGATTTGTCAAAGGGCTGCTGAGAAATTGGCTTACTTCCTGTTTGGCTATGATATGTTAAAGATTTGCGGAGAAATGGGGTTACTTCCTGTTTGGCAGCTTCGCGTCAATTTTGATTGGCTTTCACGGCCAAACAGTTTTGAATTTGAAAAAGCTGTTCGACCCATTTGTTCAACTTGATCTGAAGATCATAAATGGTAAGATTTATGAAGATTAGACAGAATTTGTGGCCTGTGGATATGTACTATGGAGTTTGACAACTTTCAAATGGTGGCCAAATTCTGATGTGTCCATGAGAAATAATTTATTAGCTATATGGGGAGGTCTGACAGTATCACCAGACATTGAAAATAAGTTTGAAATATACTCAAGTAGGGCTGGGCGATATGGGCCAAAATGAATATCTCGATATTTTTTTACTATATCTCGATACACGATATATATCTCGATATATTTTGAATCTCCTCTAGAGCACATCATAAATGCTCGATTCAACCATGTCTGGCATAATGTTACGTCAGTAATAATTCTAGTATTACTGAAACATAAGTCTGCATGTAGATTACATGAAACAACATATTGTTTACACTCATCAGTGCTTTCTATTGGAACAATTTAGAACTTGCACATAAGAAAAGGAAAATCACAGCAAGTTAGATTCACCAACACAGCATTTATTCAAACCGTTAATTATTTATTAACAGTTTGAATAATAATTATTATATATACACTGCCAGACGAAGGATCCAGTGCTATTCTTTTTCGAAACCAAATCCTCAGTTTCCATCCTTTTTTCTCTTTCTGGCTGTTCTCACTCACCGGTCGGAGGTACACGCACCTACAGCAGCGCGCCTTCGAGACTACGTCACACACGCGCGTCCATGAGAATCTCGTGGACTCGCAATGGGCGGGGGGAGTGAGTTTAGAGAGCCACCGGAAATAGCGAGAGAAGGGAACGCTGTGTGTTAAAAAACCCCGAGAAGCCCAATCCCTATGAGAGCTCCCCACGCTACGGCCATCAGGATGCGCACAGAGCTTTTATCCGTGATATTATATAACCAATTATATAACCAATTATATTATATATTATTATATATAGAGCTCCGGGAGTCGCAAACGGCAACAATCACTTTCTCCTCCGTGCTGCAGTTCACCCCGGACTGCACTGCACCGAGTTTGACGGTTGAACGCTGGTTGGCTGTTACGTTACACATGTCACTCAGTGGCCACGCTGTTGAACGCTGATTGGCAGATACGCGTCTCTACGTTCACTTTGTATGAGATCTTGTCGCCCCGTCGCGTGAAAGCACAACGAGTATGCCGGCGGCGGCAAAAAGAAACATTGCGTCCCAATTTATATTCGATGTTCGCGATATGGGCATTTTATACATCCCCTGGAGAACATCTCGCGATACATCGCATATATTCGATATATCGCCCAGCCCTATACTCAAGTGAGAGAGGAGTTATAACACATCTTCATTAATTATAGTGCCAAAGTGTCACCATGATGATGTCATGGGTCTATGTACCAAGTTTGGTTACGATATGTCGAAGGGCTGTTGAGAAATTGTCTTACTTCCTGTTTGGCGGCTTAGCGGTCGAATTTGATTGGCTGTCGCGGCCAAACGGTTTTGAATTTGAAAAGTCTATTCCATAACTTTGGTGGAACATGGTCCGAAGATCAAATTTATGATAGATGTATACAGAAGGTTTTTCATAAAAATCAAGATGGCGGAAAATCCATCATGGCGACAACAACACAGGGTACGTTGACCTCGGCTTGGCCCAAGGATTCCAATGATACCTTGTTTGTGAAAATTGGATGAAGGGGTCAAAAGTTATGAACATGAATGCATGTCCAACTTGACCTGTTGGTGGCGCTAGAGCTCTTGAGCTAGCGACCCCTGAATTGCCCTGAGAGATCACGGGACTGTTCTGAATCAGTGTGCCAAATTTCTCAACTCTTTACCAAGGCGTTCTATGGGCTGCCATAGACTCCCATGGCAAAACGTAGAATAACTATGGTTGTACACTGCCTGACCCCCAATAATAATAGTTAAATAATTATAATTGTTGAATTATAATTTTGCCCAGATGGCAGGAGAAGTGTAATTTAAAGATCACATATAGAGTGGCGAAGTCACGCCCCTTCCGGTAGAGCCCATGGGACCTATGAGAACGAAGAATATGTATGGGTTTCAATGGAGAGAAAGTAATTATCCTCTGATCCCAGGCTTTATATGTCCCGGATTACACATCGTTTTTTTGTGGATTTAAATGATAATTGTTCAGTAGGGAAAACCCAATGAGAAAGACTACATGTCTCATATGTGACGTCAAGCTCTCTGCGACTGGCATGGACAAGATCGACAATCTCCCCATCGGCATGACTGGAACTCTCCACATGCCCCAACTTATAATGGTTTCACATCTTTTGATGCTTTTATCCTCCCCTTGGAAAAATCCTAACATTATCAAACTTCTTCACGAAAATGTTTAATTTTCTTTGCATGAAAAATGGTCATTTAATTTCACAAACAACATATGTGTAATCTGGGGCATATAAAGACTGGGACCAGAAAGTAATTTATTTTTCTCCATTGAAACCCATTCATATTTTTCAATCTCATAGGTCCCATGGGCTCTACAGGAAGGAGCGTGACTTCGTCACTCTATAGAGAATCATCGGGGGGTTAGTAACTTAAACTTCCATGGTCGGTAACAATGCCACAGTGCTCGCTCAGACCTCTTGCTAACAATCCTAGGGAACGAGAATATTTCTTCATCCGGAACGTCATGCACTAGGGCGTGGCTAGGCTCCCATGATGCGGAAGCAAATCTCTCCTTGATGTTACCCTCTTATTCAGGGACTGACATCGGATTAAAAAATGGCGCGCATTCATTCCAATGAAAACTGTTCAATGGCGCAGGGCAACATCAAGGAAAGATTTGCTTGCGCATCATGCATATTTAAAGAGTATGTGTGATTGAAGACTGAAGCAATGTTTCATATATACACTGGCATAAGACCTTTATTTATATTAGAGTAAAATACAAATATTGTTTCGGGGGCTTATGAACAAGGTTGAAGTTTATGGTCAGCTCTTGTCAGTTATCGGTTGAAGTGTAGCGCTGGAACCTGTGAGGTCAAAGACATTGGATCAAAGGAGTAGGAATGATTGCAATTTACCCTCTCAAAAAATATTGACAAGGACCATACCACTATTTGATCAGAAAAAACAGTTGCACAACAAACTCCTGCTATAACGGTCTGCAGATATACTTGCTTTCAGAACACTTGTAAAAGTTGTAGCTGTTCATACCCACGCCTCTACTGACGTAGGTTTCCAGAATGTCGTCAATTGGAAGAGGAGGGACTTTCGGAAGGAGGAATATCCCTGGGTGTCATCAGGCCTAGAGTGATGCGCCTTGGCATCCCCCTCTTGGAAGTTATGCTGCGTTTTAATATCCATCTGTCTCGGAGGTCCGAGGACGTTGCCTAGCGACACGCACAAACACGCCCCTTTTCCTCGGACGGCGAACTCGCCATCTCGGTTGAACTCAGTGGTGACCGAGCAAAATTCCGAGACAGAATTCAAGATGGCTGCGCCCAGTGTGACTTGAAGTATGAACTGTTTTCATTGTGCTTGGACCACTTTGGTGGTTTAAATGGCAATTTCAATCACTTGTATTACTGCAATACCTTCCTGCGTCCGTATCTCTGCCTATGGCCTATAGCCTACCTATTTTGGAGCGCCTGGTCCTCTGCCAATGCTACCGCGACAACAGCTTCCCGGGTGGCGTCCATGTTTTCCTCCAACGACCGAGCGAAATAATAAAACGCTTGAAGTGTGGGCGTGACGTCAGATCCGAGATCCGAGTCGGTTCGCAGAGAATACTCGAATGCAGCATTAGTCTCCTCTTCAAAATGGCTGCCTGCAGATCGGGGACATTAGTCCTTTGTGACCTTCACAGCATGGACTGTCCATCTCCCAGATTTCTTCTGGTAGTTTCTATAAAAGCTATAAAGAAAAGTATGTTCATTTAGTTTCATACAAACAATACAAAAGGATGTGCTATCCAAATCAAAAGTTCAGAGTGTTAAACACATAATCATGAATGGAAATTAGATGGCCTATATCCATGTTTGCTAAGATATTGATTAACATACATGAAATTCATAAGCAAGTGTGCAGTTTCCATGCTCTTAGCCACTTGTATTCTCTCTTTGGAAGGCCACCGTCCGCTTTCGTACTTTCGTGCTTGTTGTTTGTCTGAGTAGCTGTATGTTAACCCTGCAGGTCCCTGTTGCTGCCTTGTTGTATGTCTATACAGCTGTGTTTGTGTGCTGTTGCTTCTAACCTATCCTTTCTCACTGCCCCTTTCCCCTACCCCCCCAAGAAGCTTGCGCTTTTTGCAGGCCAACACTGTAAATAAGAACTTGTTCTAAATGATCTGCCTGGTATTTTAGTTCTGGTTCAAATATATCTGACAGACGCAATCCAATCAAGCCAAGGCCTCATTGTTCAATAACTACCAACCTCTTGAAAAAAATAAACATAAGCTGTACCTTCCTTTCCAGTTTTGGTCTCTCTAATCCTGTTGTGTTTTGCACTTCAGGGCCACCATATATTGTAGCCTATACAATACGGTTTGGACTGAAAGAACCAGCAAATTGTGTGTGTGTGTGTGTGTGTGTGGTTATTAATTTTTTTTTTTTATTACTAACAGTGAATGTCAACAATTTTTTCAGTTTTGGACTATGGTGACATTGTGTATGCATGCTGCCCCGTTTTAAAACCTCTTGACACTGTCTATCACAGTGCCATCCGTTTTATCACTGGAGACCATTTTAAAACTCAGCATTGTGCACTGTACAAAAATGTGGGGTGGCCCTCATTGTCTGTTAGGAGGGATAGGCACTGCCTTCTTTTTATTTACAGAGCCCTCCTTGGGAAGCTGCCTTTTTACCTTACCTCCCTGTTTAAATTAAATTCCGTCTATCACAGTACCCGGTCACAGAGCCACATTTCCCTAGATACTCCAGTACCTGACTGCCACGTGAGTGAGACTAGCGTGAAGCTCTAAAGAGAAGCTATAGTTTACTGCTCTTCCCGGTTTTGAACCCTACCTGTTTTCTTCTGCCTGTCGGTTTTGGATCTCTTGCCTGGACCTGTCCGTCTGTATCCGCGGCCTGCCTGCCTGTTTACGAACCCTGCCTGTACCTGGAGTCTGATTCGCCTGCTGGACTGTTTGTGAATGAACCCTTATTTGATCTGCAATTGATTCCCGTTCTGAGTCATGACATAAATACTAATCTCTCTTTCTCTCTCTGAAGACTGCCTGCAATGAAACGGCACCCTCACCTTGTACCTAAGGCTGGATCACCTTCGAGATTCATGGGTTTGCCTTGCCTATGCATTGCACAGACAAAGTTTAGGGAGAGACTTGGCCCCTGGCATGAGAGTCTGCATGTTTGTATTCAGTCAGACTGAAGTGACTCTGGAGCAGGGTGAGGCCGGGCACCTGTTTGAGCACGCAAACAGAGCAGTGCTCTGTTTGCGTGCTCAAACAGGTGTGGACATTAACTTTAATAGTGTCTCTTTCTGTTTTCCATTGAAGTTTTTGCGCAATAACGTTTACCATCGATGTTTAGTGTAAATCTCGACTGCTAAATAAACCCCCTGGGAGGATGAGCAGCGTTTCAGACCCTCTCTTCTCGGTCTCCCACTGGCCAGTGCCTTCTTACAGAACTTGTGTATGAAGGGGGCCCCGCTGGCACTCTTTGCTTATACACTGAATTTGTATTCATCTTTTTTTTACCATTGCCATATGAAGTAGTCCGCCAAAGGTCTTGATGTCAATTAAGTGCTATTCCCAAAAGATCCGGGGCTATCCCCGAATGCCCAGGTCTAACGACGCGCCTGGTCGTCACCGTGGGGATGTCGTCAAATTACATCTGAGACAGACAACAACCCCAGTTGTATTTTAGTTCCCTTATTTTTAACTGTATTTTACATAACATAAAGTATCCGATCCGACGTACACGGCAAGAACAAGTTAATCCGGTCCCATATAGGCCTTGCTTTGCATAGGCAGTGCCTTGCTTGCGCCAACAGGATTTGCTTGTTCAAACAGGATCTCCTGAATGTCAACATGGAGCACCATTGTCGTGTTGCCTGCAGCCGTCTACAGAACTGGTCTTCCAGCTGGCACTCTTTGCTCAGCTACCGCAGTTGTATTTATCTCTTTTTTTTTACCGTTGCCATATGAAGTAGTCCGCCAAAGGTGTTGATGTCCATTATGTGCTAGGCCTACACCTAAAGTCTAAGATTGGCCACCACTTCTGTAGAATACAGCAACGGGCCATCTACGTGTTCCATCTTTCACCGTATAACCCTTGGTCATGTGGTCAGAAATGCAATGCAATATATATATATATATATATATATATATATATATATATACATATATATACATATATACAGTGTTTCCCCTAGAATTTTTTTTAGGCCCGGTGGTAAGAGCTGATAGTGTGATTTGTTATAAATATTTCACGGGATGCTAGAGTATTTGTTGGTATTTGTTGGACGGGGGGGGGGGGGGGGGGGGGCAAGAGGTCTGGAGCGATTGTTGACCGGGGGGGGGGGGGGTGGAAGCAATTGTTGACCAGGGGGGGGGGGGGGGGGGGGGGGGAGCGGTGTTGACGGGGGGGGGGGGGGGGGGCGAGAGAGCGATTGTTGACGGGGGGGGGGGGGGGGGGAAGCGATTGTTGACGGGGGGGGGGGGGGGGTTGTATGTCTTATATATATATATATATATATTATATATATCTTATATATATATATATATATATATATATATCTATAATATATATACATACACACACACACACACACACACACACCACACACACACACACACACACACACACACCCACACACACACCACACACACACACACACACACACCACACACACACACACACACACACACACACACACACACACACATATATATATATATATACACATCCGAGTCCTGTAATGTAACTAACTGTTAGTTACAAAACACTTGGTCAGTGTTGAATGACCATGTACGGAGGGAATACTTTGCAATTATTGGAACATAATCGAAGAGGAGAGGGCAAACGGCCGCCCAGTTGTTGCTATGGGAGTAGCTCCAATAGCAGCTATGGGAGCAGCTCCAATAGCAACATGGTCTATAAGCGGGAGGGGAAAACTGACGAGTCACAACAGGTTCCTTTCGTTGCGTGGGGAGGAGATTAAACTCAGCTTTCAATTTGAACTGAAACATATACGCTTCAACATTACAACGTCCTCTTTTAAACAGCTTTTTAACTGTTCCGAACACTTAGACAACCCGCTGAGCGACTGGACCATAAGGGGGACAAGCTGGCAGGTGGACCATTCCTACGACGTTGGAGAAGCATGGATCTGCCTCTTCATTGTATGTATCTGCACTTGAACAATTGATAAGGATCTATAATTGTTTAACTACACAAAAGGATGAAATATTAAAAAATGCACAGTTTAAATAAGAAAGATTAAGAGACAAAAATCGAAATCGAAAAAAAAAACCATCACATATTTAAAGTGCTTCTTTAATTCATGATTTATTACAGTAGGGAGTAGGCCTATAACATAGCATCTATCAGGTCCTGTTTTCTGGATCGCTCTTTTCTTTACCAGCCTTAAGAACTCCTGCTTCCCTGAGTCTTCAGGATGTCCTCCGTTTTAAAAATCTAAATAATCTAGATACATTTAAGAATTGGTATGATTCCTACATATTGGGGTGAGTTCATTAAAATGAAAATATGTTCAGATATGTTCGACGTTTCGAGGAAAAGTATCCATCAATGCAAATGAAAAAAGATATAGGTTAGTTTCATAAACTCACCTCTTTCATGCTCTCACGTTTAGGCTTATTTTTGGCTTAATTTCAGTATTCCCTCCACAGTCAATGCTGATTCATTGACAAGTACATCGAGCGAGGATTCAACCCACCCAACATGTTGTCCAGTTATGGAATGCCATTGGGGACTAAACCATCTGGGAAAGTACGGCTCGATTCGACCAAATGGACCACGTCAAAAAGAACACGTTGGCGGGACCCACATTAAACGTCTTCAGAAGTTCCAATCAAAATGCAACGAGTGGACAAAATATAGGCCTAGTGCTTTCATGGTCGATCGTCAACTAGAATGAACTAGGTACAGCCTAAATATACTTCAAACGAAACTATAGCTTTGGTTTATATTGTTTATGATTTTTCAGTAACCAAAACGGCAGTGGTTAGTTTTTAGTCACTAACTCTGAACCTAACTAAGCACCTTGTGCAAATAGAACACTGAAAATAATCTGTAACTATGTGTATCTCGCATGTCTGATCTTTTACCCACCGGTAAACTGCGACTCTGCCGGAGCAAATGTTCCAGGATCTTCCCCCAGACTCCACATAGTACTGAATGATGTTAACGTTCAACCCCGTGGCTCTGTCGACTCATATCCTTGTGAGGTAATTTGCACGTTGACTCAATGCCCTCGATAAATAACCTGGAGCAGGGCTGGCCCCTAGTGGACATGACAGAGTACCGCCAGTGAATTAACAAGCTAGGGCCTAAATTGAGTTTTGATTGGATGACGTTTCAACTGTCAACAAACGTAAATGTGGTAAAATGCACTACAGAAACAAGTCTTTTTCTAATTTTCCTTTACTGTTACAACATGTTTTTCTGAGATGTAAAATGTACATTTGATGTTACTTTAGATACATGTGAACATTTTGATGATAATAGTTGAATACTTATAATTAAAGGGTAACTAGGCAACTTTGGCAACTTCTTCGCTGTTTTCTTGGTTTGCGCTCGCATAATAAGCTCCCCATACAGCTTCTGAGGAGATATTTTACATCACTGTCGTAAACTCGTTGACGACCCTTCCCCTTCCACTTCTACGCTAGCCATGTGCATTTGTTTTCAAAGAAGCCGGTGAATGCGTGGAGCCATGTCCGAGGTAGATGTTCATAAAGTGTATACAAGGTCATACATTTTGAAAGGGTGTATGTGTTACAATAAACCCATATTTTTTTATAGTTGACGGGGAGATGTTATGTCCTAGATTAGAATTGTTTTATCTTTGGTCGTTGAACAGAACGATCAGTGTGAGAGTGTTGGCCAACATAATACATAACGATAGCATGAACAATTTGCGCCACAATCGTACATTTATACATCTGCTCAAGTACGTCACTTGTGTACGGAATTATAGGGAAATAGATTCAGAGATCGAGACGGTATACTGTCGCTAGTCCCCGCAGGGGAGTTGTCAAAGGCAGATGTTGTGTCTGGAAGATTAGGGACACATGTACGTGTAAATGCCTGTAAATAAAGATAATTGCATACGGTTTTAAAATGTTTTCTTTTTAAAAAATCTTTTTAAATAACAGATGTTTACACCACCTTTCTTTCATTTGTTCAATAATACACAATTTGGTTAGAAAAATATTTATGTTGGCTATTGAAAGAAATGCAAGCCACAGTTCTTCATGATTTGTTTTTTGCCTTAAGTCTATTATGCAACATCATCTTGAGGGTTCTCTGGATTTCCTCGTGACACTTGGACCCGCACAAGTTCGGATGTGGGTGGTGGCTGTACCGGGGCAGGCAGGCTGAGCCGTCTTCGGTCAACAAGCCTCAAGCCTCATAACAATGCTGTTTGCCAACGCTTGTAACTAAGATTTTTTTTTACAAACATGTTTACAGGCGGGGAACTACACCAAATGTATAGCATGGCTAAAGCTATAATGGAGGTTCACGTATCGTAACAGTTCTGTTACCAACGAATATGTGCTAACTAGCAGCTCTTGTGCAGGGTAGGCCTGTGTTATATGGTCAGCCGGCCGGACATATCACATGATATAGGCTACACTCTTAGAAAAATTGGAGGCATTCGAATAGCGCCCTAGTGATCTAAATAAACAAGAACCTGGATTCGGGGGTTTAACCTCTGTCTGGGGACTGCGGTCAAGCCAGCCGACTCATCAAGATCGGCGGTCAAGCCAACCGACTCAGTTTTTTGCCGTACCTGTATATACTAGCCATTACGGTAATAGCGTCTCAGAACTAGTTTCAAATAAAAGCATTCGTCAGGTACATACAAAAAGACAGTCAATACAAGCAAATACTATCAAAGGAAGTGTACGGCCGTTGTGGTATTTACTTTCAAAATAAAAGCCAACCAAAATCTCCAATATGAGACATATTACATATGATTTTGGATTCAATTTTAAAGAAAATGCCCTGTTATTTCAGGCTCATTTCACTTCAGGGTTATAGTTCACGACCCCATGGGGTCACGCAAAAGGGTTCAGAACATTCTGATATGGAGTTTCAAAATGAAAGCCAACCAAGGTTTCCAAAATGAGACATATTACATATGATTTTGGATTCAATTTAAAAGAAAATGCCCTGTTATTTCAGGCTCATTACACTTCAGGGTCATTGTTCAAGACCCCATGGGGTCACGCAAGAAGTTTCAGAACATTCTGATGTGGAGTTTCAAAGTAAAAGCCAACCAAAGTTTCCAATATGAGACATATTACATATGATTTTGGATTCAATTTAAAAGAAAATGCCCTGTTATTTCAGGCTCATTTCACTTCAGGGTCATAGTTCACGACCCCATGGGGTCACGCAAAAGGGTTCAGAACATTCTGATATGGAGTGATGGTGATATTGAAACTCCACATCAGAATGGTCTGAAACTTCTTGGGTGACCCTATGGGGTCTTGAACTATAACCCTGAAGTGAGACTGGGCATTTTCTTTTAAATTGAATCCAAAATCTTATGTAATATGTCTCATATTGGAAACTTTGGTTGGCTTTTATTTTGAAACACCACATCAGAATGTTCTGAAACTTCTTGGGTGACCCTATGGGGTCTTGAACTATAACCCTGAAGTGAGACTGGGCATTTTCTTTTAAATTGAATCCAAAATCATATGTAATATGTCTCATATTGGAAACTTTGGTTGGCTTTTATTTTGAAACTCCAAATCAGAATGTTCTGAAACCTCTTGCGTGACCCCATGGGGTCTTGAACTATAACCCTGAAGTGAAATGAGCCTGAAGTGAGACTGGGCATTTTCTTTTAAATTGAATCCAAAATCTTATGTAATATGTCTCATATTGGAATTTTTGGTGGGCTTTTATTTTGAAACACCACATCAGAATGTTCTGAAACTTCTTGGGTGACCCTATGGGGTCTTGAACTATAACCCTGAAGTGAGACTGGGCATTTTCTTTTAAATTGAATCCAAAATCATATGTAATATGTCTCATATTGGAAACTTTGGTTGGCTTTTATTTTGAAACTCCAAATCAGAATGTTCTGAAACCTCTTGCGAGCAAGCCAAACCACGCAAGAGGTTTCAGAACATTCTGATTTGGAGTTTCAAAATAAAAGCCAACCAAAGTTTCCAATATGAGACATATTACATATGATTTTGGATTCAATTTAAAAGAAAATTGAACTATAACCCTGAAGTGAAATGAGCCTGAAATAACAGGGCATTTTCTTTTAAATTGAATCCAAAATCATATGTAATATGTCTCATATTGGAATTTTTGGTGGGCTTTTATTTTGAAACTCCACATCAGAATGTTCTGAAACTTCTTGGGTGACCCTATGGGGTCTTGAACTATAACCATCAAGTGAAATGAGCCTGAAGTGAGACTGGGCATTTTCTTTTAAATTGAATCCAAAATCTTATGTAATATGTCTCATATTGGAATTTTTGGTGGGCTTTTATTTTGAAACACCACATCAGAATGTTCTGAAACTTCTTGGGTGACCCTATGGGGTCTTGAACTATAACCCTGAAGTGAGACTGGGCATTTTCTTTTAAATTGAATCCAAAATCATATGTAATATGTCTCATATTGGAAACTTTGGTTGGCTTTTATTTTGAAACTCCAAATCAGAATGTTCTGAAACCTCTTGCGTGACCCCATGGGGTCTTGAACTATAACCCTGAAGTGAAATGAGCCTGAAGTGAGACTGGGCATTTTCTTTTAAATTGAATCCAAAATCTTATGTAATATGTCTCATATTGGAATTTTTGGTGGGCTTTTATTTTGAAACACCACATCAGAATGTTCTGAAACTTCTTGGGTGACCCTATGGGGTCTTGAACTATAACCCTGAAGTGAGACTGGGCATTTTCTTTTAAATTGAATCCAAATCATATGTAATATGTCTCATATTGGAATTTTTGGTGGGCTTTTATTTTGAAACTCTACATCAGAATGTTCTGAAACTTCTTGGGTGACCCTATGGGGTCTTGAACTATAACCATCAAGTGAAATGAGCCTGAAGTGAGACTGGGCATTTTCTTTTAAATTGAATCCAAAATCTTATGTAATATGTCTCATATTGGAATTTTTGGTGGGCTTTTATTTTGAAACACCACATCAGAATGTTCTGAAACTTCTTGGGTGACCCTATGGGGTCTTGAACTATAACCCTGAAGTGAGACTGGGCATTTTCTTTTAAATTGAATCCAAAATCATATGTAATATGTCTCATATTGGAAACTTTGGTTGGCTTTTATTTTGAAACTCCAAATCAGAATGTTCTGAAACCTCTTGCGTGACCCCATGGGGTCTTGAACTATAACCCTGAAGTGAAATGAGCCTGAAGTGAGACTGGGCATTTTCTTTTAAATTGAATCCAAAATCTTATGTAATATGTCTCATATTGGAATTTTTGGTGGGCTTTTATTTTGAAACACCACATCAGAATGTTCTGAAACTTCTTGGGTGACCCTATGGGGTCTTGAACTATAACCCTGAAGTGAGACTGGGCATTTTCTTTTAAATTGAATCCAAAATCATATGTAATATGTCTCATATTGGAAACTTTGGTTGGCTTTTATTTTGAAACTCCAAATCAGAATGTTCTGAAACCTCTTGCGTGACCCCATGGGGTCTTGAACTATAACCCTGAAGTGAAATGAGCCTGAAATAACAGGGCATTTTCTTTTAAATTGAATCCAAAATCATATGTAATATGTCTCATATTGGAATTTTTGGTGGGCTTTTATTTTGAAACTCCACATCAGAATGTTCTGAAACTTCTTGGGTGACCCTATGGGGTCTTGAACTATAACCATCAAGTGAAATGAGCCTGAAGTGAGACTGGGCATTTTCTTTTAAATTGAATCCAAAATCTTATGTAATATGTCTCATATTGGAAACTTTGGTTGGCTTTTATTTTGAAACACCACATCAGAATGTTCTGAAACTTCTTGGGTGACCCTATGGGGTCTTGAACTATAACCCTGAAGTGAGACTGGGCATTTTCTTTTAAATTGAATCCAAAATCATATGTAATATGTCTCATATTGGAAACTTTGGTTGGCTTTTATTTTGAAACTCCAAATCAGAATGTTCTGAAACCTCTTGCGTGACCCCATGGGGTCTTGAACTATAACCCTGAAGTGAAATGAGCCTGAAGTGAGACTGGGCATTTTCTTTTAAATTGAATCCAAAATCTTATGTAATATGTCTCATATTGGAATTTTTGGTGGGCTTTTATTTTGAAACACCACATCAGAATGTTCTGAAACTTCTTGGGTGACCCTATGGGGTCTTGAACTATAACCCTGAAGTGAGACTGGGCATTTTCTTTTAAATTGAATCCAAAATCATATGTAATATGTCTCATATTGGAAACTTTGGTTGGCTTTTATTTTGAAACTCCACATCAGAATGTTCTGAAACTTCTTGGGTGACCCTATGGGGTCTTGAACTATAACCCTGAAGTGAGACTGGGCATTTTCTTTTAAATTGAATCCAAAATCATATGTAATATGTCTCATATTGGAAACTTTGGTTGGCTTTTATTTTGAAACACCACATCAGAATGTTCTGAAACTTCTTGGGTGACCCTATGGGGTCTTGAACTATAACCCTGAAGTGAGACTGGGCATTTTCTTTTAAATTGAATCCAAAATCATATGTAATATGTCTCATATTGGAATTTTTGGTGGGCTTTTATTTTGAAACTCCACATCAGAATGTTCTGAAACTTCTTGGGTGACCCTATGGGGTCTTGAACTATAACCATCAAGTGAAATGAGCCTGAAGTGAGACTGGGCATTTTCTTTTAAATTGAATCCAAAATCTTATGTAATATGTCTCATATTGGAAACTTTGGTTGGCTTTTATTTTGAAACACCACATCAGAATGTTCTGAAACTTCTTGGGTGACCCTATGGGGTCTTGAACTATAACCCTGAAGTGAGACTGGGCATTTTCTTTTAAATTGAATCCAAAATCATATGTAATATGTCTCATATTGGAAACTTTGGTTGGCTTTTATTTTGAAACTCCAAATCAGAATGTTCTGAAACCTCTTGCGTGACCCCATGGGGTCTTGAACTATAACCCTGAAGTGAAATGAGCCTGAAGTGAGACTGGGCATTTTCTTTTAAATTGAATCCAAAATCTTATGTAATATGTCTCATATTGGAATTTTTGGTGGGCTTTTATTTTGAAACACCACATCAGAATGTTCTGAAACTTCTTGGGTGACCCTATGGGGTCTTGAACTATAACCCTGAAGTGAGAATGGGCATTTTCTTTTAAATTGAATCCAAAATCATATGTAATATGTCTCATATTGGAAACTTTGGTTGGCTTTTATTTTGAAACTCCACATCAGAATGTTCTGAAACTTCTTGGGTGACCCTATGGGGTCTTGAACTATAACCCTGAAGTGAGACTGGGCATTTTCTTTTAAATTGAATCCAAAATCATATGTAATATGTCTCATATTGGAAACTTGGTTGGCTTTTATTTTGAAACACCACATCAGAATGTTCTGAAACTTCTTGGGTGACCCTATGGGGTCTTGAACTATAACCCTGAAGTGAGACTGGGCATTTTCTTTTAAATTGAATCCAAAATCATATGTAATATGTCTCATATTGGAATTTTTGGTGGGCTTTTATTTTGAAACTCCACATCAGAATGTTCTGAAACTTCTTGGGTGACCCTATGGGGTCTTGAACTATAACCATCAAGTGAAATGAGCCTGAAGTGAGACTGGGCATTTTCTTTTAAATTGAATCCAAAATCTTATGTAATATGTCTCATATTGGAAACTTTGGTTGGCTTTTATTTTGAAACACCACATCAGAATGTTCTGAAACTTCTTGGGTGACCCTATGGGGTCTTGAACTATAACCCTGAAGTGAGACTGGGCATTTTCTTTTAAATTGAATCCAAAATCATATGTAATATGTCTCATATTGGAAACTTTGGTTGGCTTTTATTTTGAAACTCCAAATCAGAATGTTCTGAAACCTCTTGCGTGACCCCATGGGGTCTTGAACTATAACCCTGAAGTGAAATGAGCCTGAAGTGAGACTGGGCATTTTCTTTTAAATTGAATCCAAAATCTTATGTAATATGTCTCATATTGGAATTTTTGGTGGGCTTTTATTTTGAAACACCACATCAGAATGTTCTGAAACTTCTTGGGTGACCCTATGGGGTCTTGAACTATAACCCTGAAGTGAGACTGGGCATTTTCTTTTAAATTGAATCCAAAATCATATGTAATATGTCTCATATTGGAAACTTTGGTTGGCTTTTATTTTGAAACACCACATCAGAATGTTCTGAAACTTCTTGGGTGACCCTATGGGGTCTTGAACTATAACCCTGAAGTGAGACTGGGCATTTTCTTTTAAATTGAATCCAAAATCATATGTAATATGTCTCATATTGGAAACTTTGGTTGGCTTTTATTTTGAAACTCCAAATCAGAATGTTCTGAAACCTCTTGCGTGACCCCATGGGGTCTTGAACTATAACCCTGAAGTGAAATGAGCCTGAAGTGAGACTGGGCATTTTCTTTTAAATTTAATCCAAAATCTTATGTAATATGTCTCATATTGGAATTTTTGGTGGGCTTTTATTTTGAAACACCACATCAGAATGTTCTGAAACTTCTTGGGTGACCCTATGGGGTCTTGAACTATAACCCTGAAGTGAGACTGGGCATTTTCTTTTAAATTGAATCCAAAATCATATGTAATATGTCTCATATTGGAAACTTTGGTTGGCTTTTATTTTGAAACTCCACATCAGAATGTTCTGAAACTTCTTGGGTGACCCTATGGGGTCTTGAACTATAACCCTGAAGTGAGACTGGGCATTTTCTTTTAAATTGAATCCAAAATCATATGTAATATGTCTCATATTGGAAACTTTGGTTGGCTTTTATTTTGAAACACCACATCAGAATGTTCTGAAACTTCTTGGGTGACCCTATGGGGTCTTGAACTATAACCCTGAAGTGAGACTGGGCATTTTCTTTTAAATTGAATCCAAAATCATATGTAATATGTCTCATATTGGAAACTTTGGTTGGCTTTTATTTTGAAACTCCAAATCAGAATGTTCTGAAACCTCTTGCGTGACCCCATGGGGTCTTGAACTATAACCCTGAAGTGAAATGAGCCTGAAATAACAGGGCATTTTCTTTTAAATTGAATCCAAAATCATATGTAATATGTCTCATATTGGAATTTTTGGTGGGCTTTTATTTTGAAACTCCACATCAGAATGTTCTGAAACTTCTTGGGTGACCCTATGGGGTCTTGAACTATAACCATCAAGTGAAATGAGCCTGAAGTGAGACTGGGCATTTTCTTTTAAATTGAATCCAAAATCTTATGTAATATGTCTCATATTGGAAACTTTGGTTGGCTTTTATTTTGAAACACCACATCAGAATGTTCTGAAACTTCTTGGGTGACCCTATGGGGTCTTGAACTATAACCCTGAAGTGAGACTGGGCATTTTCTTTTAAATTGAATCCAAAATCATATGTAATATGTCTCATATTGGAAACTTTGGTTGGCTTTTATTTTGAAACTCCAAATCAGAATGTTCTGAAACCTCTTGCGTGACCCCATGGGGTCTTGAACTATAACCCTGAAGTGAAATGAGCCTGAAGTGAGACTGGGCATTTTCTTTTAAATTGAATCCAAAATCTTATGTAATATGTCTCATATTGGAATTTTTGGTGGGCTTTTATTTTGAAACACCACATCAGAATGTTCTGAAACTTCTTGGGTGACCCTATGGGGTCTTGAACTATAACCCTGAAGTGAGACTGGGCATTTTCTTTTAAATTGAATCCAAAATCATATGTAATATGTCTCATATTGGAAACTTTGGTTGGCTTTTATTTTGAAACTCCACATCAGAATGTTCTGAAACTTCTTGGGTGACCCTATGGGGTCTTGAACTATAACCCTGAAGTGAGACTGGGCATTTTCTTTTAAATTGAATCCAAAATCATATGTAATATGTCTCATATTGGAAACTTTGGTTGGCTTTTATTTTGAAACACCACATCAGAATGTTCTGAAACTTCTTGGGTGACCCTATGGGGTCTTGAACTATAACCCTGAAGTGAGACTGGGCATTTTCTTTTAAATTGAATCCAAAATCATATGTAATATGTCTCATATTGGAAACTTTGGTTGGCTTTTATTTTGAAACACCACATCAGAATGTTCTGAAACTTCTTGGGTGACCCTATGGGGTCTTGAACTATAACCCTGAAGTGAGACTGGGCATTTTCTTTTAAATTGAATCCAAAATCATATGTAATATGTCTCATATTGGAATTTTTGGTGGGCTTTTATTTTGAAACTCCACATCAGAATGTTCTGAAACTTCTTGGGTGACCCTATGGGGTCTTGAACTATAACCATCAAGTGAAATGAGCCTGAAGTGAGACTGGGCATTTTCTTTTAAATTGAATCCAAAATCTTATGTAATATGTCTCATATTGGAATTTTTGGTGGGCTTTTATTTTGAAACACCACATCAGAATGTTCTGAAACTTCTTGGGTGACCCTATGGGGTCTTGAACTATAACCCTGAAGTGAGACTGGGCATTTTCTTTTAAATTGAATCCAAAATCATATGTAATATGTCTCATATTGGAAACTTTGGTTGGCTTTTATTTTGAAACTCCAAATCAGAATGTTCTGAAACCTCTTGCGTGACCCCATGGGGTCTTGAACTATAACCCTGAAGTGAAATGAGCCTGAAATAACAGGGCATTTTCTTTTAAATTGAATCCAAAATCATATGTAATATGTCTCATATTGGAATTTTTGGTGGGCTTTTATTTTGAAACTCCACATCAGAATGTTCTGAAACTTCTTGGGTGACCCTATGGGGTCTTGAACTATAACCCTGAAGTGAGACTGGGCATTTTCTTTTAAATTGAATCCAAAATCATATGTAATATGTCTCATATTGGAAACTTTGGTTGGCTTTTATTTTGAAACTCCAAATCAGAATGTTCTGAAACCTCTTGCGTGACCCCATGGGGTCTTGAACTATAACCCTGAAGTGAAATGAGCCTGAAATAACAGGGCATTTTCTTTTAAATTGAATCCAAAATCATATGTAATATGTCTCATATTGGAATTTTTGGTGGGCTTGCCACAATGCCACAGTGCTCGCTCAGACCTCTTGCTAACAATGCTAGGGAACGAGAATATTTCTTCAGCCGGCACGTCATGCACTAGGGCGTTGCTAGGCTCCCATGATGCGGAAGCAAATCTCTCCTTGATGTTGCCCTCTTATTCAGGGACCGACATCGGATTAAAAAATGGCGCCCATTCATTCCAATGAAAACTGTTCAATGGCGCAGGGCAACATCAAGGAAAGATTTGCTTGCGTATCATCATGCGTATTTAAAGAGTATGTGTGATTAAAGACTGAAGCAATGTTTCATATGTACACTGGCATAAGACCTTTATTTATATTAGAGTAAAATACAAATATTGTTTCTGGGGGTTTATGAACAAGGTTGAAGTTTATGGTCAGCTCTTGTCAGTTATCGGTTGAAGTGTAGCGCTGTGAGGTCAAAGAGATTGGATCAAAGGAGTAGGAATGATTACAATTTACCCTCTCAAAAAATATTGACAAGGACCATACCACTATTTGATCAGAAAAAACAGTTGCACAACAAACTCCTGCTATAGCGGTCTGCAGATATACTTGTTTTCAGATATACTTGTTTTTTAACACTTGTAAAAGTTGTAGCTGTTCATACCCACGGCTCTACTGACGTAGGTTTCCAGAATGTCGTCAATTGGAAGAGGAGGGACTTTCGGAAGGAGGAGGAGTCCCCGGGGGTCATCAGGCCTAAAGTGATGCGCCTTGGCATCACCCTCTTGGAAGTTAGCGTCCTCTTCAAAATGGCTGCCTGCAGATCGGGGACATTAGTCCTTTGCGACCTTCACAGCATGACTGTCCATCTCCCAGATTTCTTCTGGTAGTTTCTATAAAAGCTATAAAGAAAAGTATGTTAATTTAGTTTTATACAAACAATACAAAAGGATGTGCTATCCAAATCGAGTGATAAACACATAATCAGGAATGGAAATTAGATGGCCTATATCCACGTTTGTTAAGATGTATTGATTAACAAACATGAAATTCATAAGTAAGTGTGCAGTTTCCATGCTCTTAACTTTGGAATGCCACCGCCTCCGTTCCAACTTTGTAGGCCTCTGCCCCCTCTTTCCTTTTACCTTTTTTTTCGCTCGTGCTTGTTGTTTGTCTGAGTACCTGTATGTTAACCCAGCAGGTCCCTGTTGCTGCCTTGTTGTATGTCTATACAGCTGTGTTTGTGTGCTGTTGCTTCTAACCTATCCTTTCTCACTGCCCCTTTCCCCTTCCCCCCTATGAAGCCTGCACTTTTTGTCAGGCCATCACTGTAAATAAGAACTTGTTCTAAATGATCTGCCTGGTATTTTAGTTCTGGTTCAAATATATCTGACAGACGCTATCCAATCAAGACAAGGCCTCAATGTTCAATAACTACCAACCAATTGAAAAAAATAAGGTGTACCTTCCTTTCCAGTTTTGGTCTCTCTAATCCTGTTGTGTTTTGCAATTCAGGGCCACCATATATTGTAGCCTATAAAATACAATACGGTTTGGACTGAAAGAACCAGCACATTGTGTGTGTGTGTGTGTGTGTGTGTGTGTGTGTGTGTGTGTGTGTGTGTGTGTGTGTGTGTATATGTCATTGCTATGTGGGAGTAGCTCCGATGGCAGCTATGTGGGAGTAGCTCCGATGGCAGCTATGTGCGAGTAGCTCCGATGGCAGCTATGTGGGAGTTTATCCGATAGCAGCTATGTGGGAGTTTATCCGATAGCAGCTATGTGGGAGTTTATCCGATGGCAGCTGTGTGGGAGTAGCTCCGATAGCAGCTATGTGGGAGTAGCTCCGATGGCAGCTATGTGGTAGTAGCTCCGATGGCAGCTATGTGGGAGTAGCTCCGATGGCAGCTATGTGGGAGTAGCTCCGATAGCAGCTATGTGGGAGTAGCTCCGATGGCAGCTATGTGGGAGTAGCTCCGATGGCAGCTATGTGGGAGTAGCTCCGATGGCAGCTATGTGGGAGTGGCAACATGCTGGTCTATAGGCGGGAGGGGAAAACTGAACAGGTTCCTTTCGTTGCGGGGCGAGGAGATTAAACTCAGCTTTCAATTCGTGTGAACTGAAACATATACGCTTCAACATTCCAACGTCCTCTTTTAAGCAGTTTAACAGTTCCGAACACTCACGAAGACAACCCGCTGAGCGACTGGACCATAAAGGGGGGCAAGCTGGCAGGTGGACCATTCCTACGACGTTGGAGAAGCATAGATCTGCCTTCTGATTGTATGTATCTGCACTTGAACAATTGATAAGGATCTATAATCGTTTAACTACACAAAAGGATGAAATACAAAAAAATGGCACAGTTTAAATAAGAAAGATTAAGAGACTTGATTTAGAAAGATCATTCTTGTCTTTCAACCAGGGACTATTGAAATCGAAAAAATAAATCATCACATCACCGGGGTATCACACTTCTCAGCCTCCCTGGTAAAGTCTACTCCAAGGTGCTGGAAAGGAGGGTTCGGCCGATCGTCGAACCTAAGATTGAAGAGGAACAATGCGGTTTTCGCCCCAGACGTGGAACTACGGCCCAGCTCTTCACTCTCGCAAGGATCCTGGAGGGGGCCTGGGAGTATGCCCATCCGGTCTACATGTGTTTTGTGGATCTGGAGAAGGTGTATGACCGGGTCCCCCTGGAGAAACTGTGCGAGGTGCTGCGGGAGTATGGGTTAAGGGGGTCTATCCTCAGGGCCATCCAATCTCTGTACTCCCAAAGCGAGAGCTGTGTTTGCGTCCTCGGCAGCCAGTCAGTTTCGTTCTCAGTGGGTGCTGGTCTCCGCCAGGGCTCCGCCTTGTTACCAATCCTGTTTGTGATATACATGGACAGGATATCGAGGTGTAGTCGTGGTGGGGAGGGGTTGCAGTTCGGTGGTCTGAGGATCTCGTCACTGCTTTTTGCAGATGATGTGGTCCTCATTGGATCATCGGCCTGTGACCTTCAGCACTCACTGGATCGGCTGGCGGCCGAGTGTGAAGCGGCTGGGATGAGGATCAGCACCGCTAAATCTGAGGCCATGACTCTTAGCAGGAAACCGATGGATTGCTTACTCCGGGTAAGAAATTAGTCCTTAGCCCAAGTGAAGGAGTTCAAGTACCTCAGGGTCTTGTTCGCGAGTGAGGGTACTATGGAGCGTGAGATTGGCCGCAGAATCGGAGCAGCGGGGGCGGTATTGCGTTCGCTTTACCGCACCGAGCTGAGCCGCAAGGCAAAGCTCTCGATCTACCGGTCGATCTACGTTCCTATCCTCACCTATGGTCATGAGGGTTGGGTGATGACCGAAAGGACGAGATCGCGGGTGCAAGCGGCCGAGATGAGTTTTCTCAGAAGGGTGGCTGGCGTCTCCCTTAGGGATAGGATGAGAAGCTCAGCCATCCGTGAGGAACTCGGATTAGAGCCGCTGCTCCTTTACTTAGAAAGGAGTCAGCTGAGGTGGTTCGGGCATCTGGTAAGGATGCCCACTGGGCGCCTTCCTTGGGAGGTGTTTCAGGCACGTCCAGTGGGGAGGAGACCTCGGGGAAGACCAAGGACTAGGTGGAGAGATTATATCTCAACACTGGCCTGGGAACGCCTCGGGATCCCCCCGTCAGAGCTGGTCAATGTGGCCGGGGAAAGGGAAGTCTGGGGCCCCCTGCTTGAGCTGCTCCCCCCGCGACCCGACCCCGGATAAGCGGACGAAAATGAGATGATGAGGGAAATCATCACATATTTAAAGTGCTTCTTTAATGATTTAGGGAGTACATAGCATCTATCAGGTCCTGTTTTCTGGATCACTCTTTTCTTTACCAGCCTTAACAACTCCTGCTTTCCTACTGAGTCTTCAGGATGTCCTCCGTTTTAAAAAATATAAATAATAGATACATTTAAGAATTGGTATGATTCCTACATATTGGGGTGAGTTCAATAAAATGAAAATATGTTCAGCTATGTTCGAAGTTTCGGGGAAAAGTATCCATCAATGCAAATGAAAAAAGATATAGGGTAGTTTCATAAACTCACCTCTTTCATGCTCTCCCGTTTAGGGTTATTACTGGCTGCCACTGATATTTTTAATAAAAAATATCTATATATAATATATATATATACATATTTGAAATACATTATATAAAACATATATTTATTTTTAGGGCGGGCTTTTGATCGTCTTGGGGTGTCTACGCCCCCCCCCCCCGTTATTAATTAATCAGGTTATTAATTTCAGTATTCCCTCCACAGTGAATGCTGATTTATTGGCAAGTACATCGAGCGAGGATTCAACCCACCCAACATGTTGTCCAGTTATGGAATGGCATAGGGGACTAAACCATCTGGGAAAGTACGGATCGATTCGACCAGATGGACAACGTCAAGAAGAACGCGTTGGCGGGACCCACATTTAACGTCTTCAGACGTTCCAATCAAAATGCAACGAGTGGACAAAATATAGGCCTAGTGCTTTCATGGTCGATCGTCAACTAGAATGAACTAGGCACAGCCTAAATATATGAGGGGCCGTTTAGGACATAACTAATTGAGACACTCTCACACACATACCTATGAAACACTCTTACACTCACTACTGAAACCCTCACACACTCACTACTGAAACACTCACACATACGGCAGGAACAAAGAGTGCATTTTTGAACAGCCAGAGCGCGCCAATCTGAGCCAAAAAACCTGAAATGTCAGTCACGCTCTTCACCGTTGGCTTAGATTGGCTGAAATGTCACGCTCTTCCCCGTTGGCTTAGAAACCGGCACTCTTTGTTCCCGCCTTCCGGTTTAAATGCCGACCTTGACCTTGGAATTTCATGCACACATACCTATGAAACACTCTTACATTCACTATTGAAACGCTCTCACCGTCACTACTGAAATTACTGGTATGAATACTACATGTGAAACGCTTGCACATCCTCATGTAAGAGCATACATACATATAACTGAAAAACGTATTCATACATTTGAAACATTTATACAAATATGTGCTTGCATGAGTGTTTCAGATAGATACGTATAAATGTTTCACTTGTATGAATGTAAGCATTTCATATGTATGTGTATATGCCACAGAGGTATGTATGTATGCGTGTGTGTTTCTCATATGTATGTGTAAGTGTTTCAGACGAGTATGTATGTATGTGTGAGTGTTTCAGTAGTGAGTGTGTGAGCGTTTCAGTAGTGAGTGTAAGAGTGTTTCATAGGTATGTGTGTGAGAGTGTCTCAATTAGTTATGTCCTAAACGGCCCCTCATATAAATATACTTCAAACGAAATTATAGCTTTGGTTTATATTGTTTATGCTTTTCAGTAACCAAAACGGCAGTGCTTAGTTTTTAGTCACTAGCTTGCTGTGGTGATGTGGAGGTGGATTGTGATCAATGGATCTAACGTTGATCAGACGAGGATCCAACTGTACCAGATCCTGACAGCACTCCTCCGGCGCTGTAATAAGAAACCACACCAACTCTGAACCTAACTAATCACCTTGTGCAAATAGAACACTGAAAATAATCTGTATCTATGTGTATCTCTCATGATCTTTTACCCACCGGTAAACTGCGACTCTGCCGGAGCAAATGTTCCAGGATCTTCTTCCCCCAGACTCCACATAGTACTGAATGATGTTAACGTTCAACCCCATGACTCTGTATCCTTGTGAGGTAAATTGCACGTTGACTCAATGCCCTCGATAAAGAACCAGGAGCAGGGCTGGCCCCTAGTGGACATGACAGAGTACCGCCAGTGAATTAACAAGCTAGGGCCTAAATTGAGTTTTGATTGGATGACGTTTCAACTGTCAAAAACGTAAATGTGGTAAAATGCACTACAGAAATAAGTATTTTTTTAATTTCCCTTTACTGTTACAACATGTTTTTCTGAGATGTCAAAGTAATAAGAAACCACACCAACTCTGAACCTAACTAATCACCTTGTGCAAATAGAACACTGAAAATAATCTGTATCTATGTGTATCTCTCATGATCTTTTACCCACCGGTAAACTGCGACTCTGCCGGAGCAAATGTTCCAGGATCTTCTTCCCCCAGACTCCACATAGTACTGAATGATGTTAACGTTCAACCCCATGACTCTGTATCCTTGTGAGGTAAATTGCACGTTGACTCAATGCCCTCGATAAAGAACCAGGAGCAGGGCTGGCCCCTAGTGGACATGACAGAGTACCGCCAGTGAATTAACAAGCTAGGGCCTAAATTGAGTTTTGATTGGATGACGTTTCAACTGTCAAAAACGTAAATGTGGTAAAATGCACTACAGAAATAAGTCTTTTTTAATTTTCCTTTACTGTTACAACATGTTTTTCTGAGATGTCAAATAAATGACAAAGTATTCCAAATCAATTTTCATTCCGTTATTTTTGCAACACTTGGTATCAGTACCCACTGTTGCTTGGGTTGCTAATTGGCCATTTTAGTATTTTATGATGAGCTACAATAAGCTGAGAATGAAAAGTAGTCATTGAAGGGGAAATCAACTCAAATACGTGTTGTCTTATTTTCTCTCTTATGAGCTTCAGTTCCCAGTGTTGCTTGGGGGGCTAATCCTGCCTTGCCCCTGTGTACGTGCCCGCACAAAAGGCCTAATGGTGAGAATTAGCCTTGTTCGTTTAGCCCCAATAGTCCCGTGAATGGAAAGAAACACCAGAAGATCACTCAATGGAGGTTTATTCATGGTCTCATGACTTCCTGAGTTGGTGTGGTTTCTTATTACAGCGCCGGAGGAGTGCTGTCAGGATCTGGTACAGTTGGATCCTCGTCTGATCAACGTTAGATCCATTGATCACAATCCACCTCCACATCACCACAGCAAGCTAGTTTCTTCAATGAAAACATTTTAGTATGAGCTACAATATAAGCTGAGAATGAAACATAGTCTTTGAAATCAAAAATAAACTCAACTGCATGTTGTCTTATATTCTTTAATTTAGTAATCAATGACATTTTGTCACCTTAACTAAAATAGGACATACGTTTAGATTGGTTGCCTTCAGGGGACAGTGTTGCCAGGTCGCACCATAGGCACGAAGCAGAAGGGGAAATAGAAAAAGCTGTCTTGCAAAAAGGGCTGGCCTATTTTATCTAGTCATAGGTCAAAAGGGGATGTGCGTTAGCACCCCCTGGTGGCAATCTGCACACACCGGTGTCTTCTGCACTTTATATTGCATTATATCAATGTTTGCAATAAACTAGAGGATTAAGTATTTCTCTGTGGGTGAGGAAAATCATCTTACTTTTCAAGCTAAATAAACAATTTAAAAACCCGTATTAGCTGGAAAATGCATTTTCACCAAGTTGAAAACAGGTCTGTTTCTGAGCACATAAAAAGTGGAGTTTTTAAAGATGCGTATATATATGCCCCATACAGCTTCTGAGGAGATATTTTACAACACTGTCGTAACAACTCGTTGACGATCCTTCCCCTTCCACTTCTACGCGAGCCATGTGCATTTGTTTTCAAATAAGCCGGCGAATGCGTGGAGCCATGTCCGAGGTAGATGTTCATAAAGTGTATACAAGGTCATACATTTTGAAAGGGTGTATGTGTTACAATAAACCCATATTTTTTTATAGTTGACAGGGAGATGTTATGTCCTAGATTATAATTGTTTTATCTTTGGTTGTTGAACAGAACGATCAGTGTGAGAGTGTTGGCCAACATATAATGAATAACGATAGCATGAACAATTTGCGCAACAATCGTACATTAATATATCTGCTCAAGTACGCGTCACTTGTGTACGGAATTATAGGGAAATAGATTCAGAGATCGAGACGGTAAACTGTCGCTAGTCCCCGCAGCGGAGTTGTCATAGGCAGATGCTGGGTCTGGAAGATTAGTGACACATTTACGTGTAAATGCCTGTAAATAAACATTGTAAATAAAGATAATTGTATACGGTTTTAAAATGTTTGAATTTTTTTTAAATAACAGATCTTCGCACCTGACGCACCACCTTTCTTCCATTTGTTCAATAATACACACTTTGGTTAGAAAAAGTATTTGTGGTTGGTGGCTGTACCGGGGCAGGCAGGCTGAGCCGTCTTCGGTCAGCAAGCCTCATAACAATGCTGTTTGCCAACGCTTGTAACTAAGATTTTTTTTTTACAAACGTGTTTACAGGCGGGGAACTACACCAAAGGTATAGCATGGCTAAAGCTATAATGGAAATGGAGTTCAGGTATCGTAACAGTTCTGTTACCAACGAATATGTGCTAACTAGCAGCTCTTGTGCAGGGTAGCCTACTGTATTATATGGCCAGCCGGACATATCACATGATATAGGCTACACTCTTAGAAAAATCGGAGGCATTCGAATAGCGGCCTAGTGATCTAAATAAACAAGAATCTGGATTCGGGGATTTAGCCTCTGTCTTGTGGACGAGACCGACGAACAGCAAAACAACCATGAAAACAAACGTGTTTGGTAGCGAGTACGCTAACACCCCAGCAAGCAAGCAAGCTAGAAACATACAGGGCTCACAACAAAACAGTCGAGCAAATGCATTTTTACAGAGACTATAAACATCAAGAAGCCATAATAAAAAGAGGACAAAGTTCACCCAAGGGTACTTACAATTTCAAGAGCAACACGGCCATGGCAAGTCGGCATCTGATTTGCAGTCTTCTTTTTCTTTCAGTTTATGCTATACCTGAGAACCTCGCCCAACGTTAACTCGTGTCTGGCCTCTCTGTCGGTCAGTCTCACTTTTCTCCGACATTGGGGGTTTCTCTGTCTCTTTTTAGTCGGCTGATCCATGATGAATGTAACAATCCATTCATTACTTGTTTATATCGAGCCGGTTCCGTGTTTGTGGGTCTGTAGTGCCGTAAAGCAATTCGGTGCTTCGCAAGTCCCGAGACTCCCGCGAGAGTGGGCGGCGGGTCGCCGGCAGAAACTTGCATATTCCCTTTTTCCGCCAAGATGCGCTAGGGGGAGTCGAAACAGCAACCAATCAACCCATAAAGCGTTATAGAATTGATTTGACTTTGCCTGTTAGCTAAAGCAACACTACTTATAAAAAGAAAAGGAAAAAAAAAGTAAGCACTTTTGGTCATAAAACAGTTATCTACAAACTTTATCTATACTGACACTGAAATGTCCATTAGTATTTAGCCTCTACATGGTAAGTATCAAGCTTACCAATGTTATTTAACCTCTCCGTGGACGCGCATTGGCTCTACTGAGCACAGTAGTGGCAGTGGGGCCGTTAATTCTTTCTCATAATTACGAGATCTTTTCTCGTAATTACGATATCCTGATGTCATAATTCCGAGATCTTTTCTCGTAATTACGAGATCCTGGTGTGCTAACGGCTACATAAGGTGTGAAACTTTTTCTTTTTTGGTGAATGCTCAGCGCCACCGTAACTTTGGCATGTTGAATTTGCATATTTATGTTGAATATTTTAACATTGAATATTTGATTTAGAATTTTTTAACCTTTTATTTTCAAATTCCGATGGCAGAGATTTACCGCCATATGTATCGCTTTCCATCCGCAATTTTGAAATACACTGCACAGCGTGTGACGCAAAGGATTGCGGGTAGTTTGGCTTGTTGAGGATCATGCCTCAACGAGCATCCATGAAAAATCTCGGAATTCTCAAAAACAAAGGACGCGAAAAGGGCACGAATTTCCGAGTGTTCTCAACATTGTAACAGTGCTTGTCGGCGTTCTGTGACGTAGCGTCCTTAAAAGGGCGGCCATTGAGCATGCTTCTTTCACTTTGGGAAACAGCCATTGGGCCCTTTCAGAGTAATTGACCTTCTACACTGACGCATGTATCGTTGCTAGTTTGCACCCGGCGCCAAGCCGATTTTCCCCCGCAGCTAACTTGAGCCACTAAATTTGCGCCCTGAGAGACGTGCCGGCGAAAAGTAGAGGCGTGTTCCAGCGCAAATGATACATGGTGCTATCTTACAGATCGATAAAGCAGTTGCGCAACGGACCGACAAATACCTGGTCCAAGTGCAATAGAGGATAGCGCAGTTGGTGTTGTACCATGGCAGGGCGGAAATGCAATTTTTTTTCCATAGGGGCTGCATGAATGAACACTGTAGTAGGCTATGCCATGCGTTAAAATAACAATAACAATGAAAAACTCGAGCAAAGTAGGCTATATCCCAGCCTTCCAAAACAAAAGGGTTTAGGGTAAATGATAACGTTCTTGACACAGACATCGTGTAGAGGCCCATCGTTTTTACGATTGATGAGTATTTGATTGTGAGTAACTAATCTCAATATTTTTATCAGTAAACGTTGTGAGTTAAATGTTAAATGTCTGTCTGTCTGTCTGTCTGTCTGTCTGTCTGTCTGTCTATCTATCTATCTATCTATCTATCTATCTATCTATCTATCTATCTATCTATCTATCTATCTATCTATCTATCTATCTATCTATCTATCTATCTATCTAATGCAATTAGACTAATAATCAATTCATTCACTTTTTTTTAAAAAATATTTTATAGAGAATATCTCGGAAGACAATAACTGTCACCTGACGATGGATAGTTATAAATGAAACTGCAACGCTAGTCACTAGAGGCTGCTAATGGGAATACTTACTAACTAATGGGTCTAAAATCACCCTTATTTAATCTCTGAATTACCGCTAGAAACCTGATACAGACCAAGTAAAAACTCTGTTCCATAGCTTGTTTATATATTTCATGAAATCAAACAGGTCCACTTTCCAGTAAACCTGGACATATGTTTTGGGTGCTTCGACATCAGAGACCAAACACGCAGTGGTTTTATAAAAATTAGACCCCTTTATTGTGTTCTCAGATATAAAAGAAATACAAAAGAAGACGAAAAACATTGACACGGGGCGATCTGGGTGAGGGGGCGGGGCTGGGGCAGGGAGGGTCGGGAATGGTCGGTTAGCCATAGTGACATAAAAAGGGGGTGTGGACACAGAGTAGGAAGAGGGGTGCGGGGTTGGGATATAAGACATCGTTCAGCAGAGGAAGGTTGAATCTCCTCCTCCTTCTCCTCCTCCTCCTCTCCTCCCCGAACAATAACACCCCTCCCATCTCCCATACCCAGGGTCCACTCCCCTCAAAGAAAGCTCATTATTGTCAGTGGGCTCGGTGCAGTGCTCCTCCTTCCTTCTCCTCCTCATGGCTCCCCCTCCACCCTTCCTCTCCCCCAGCCTCTCCCCTAACCACCTCCCACAAGGTGCTCCTACTTTAAGGAAAGCATTTATTGGTGGGTACAGAACATTGCTCCTCCCACCTCCTCTCACCTCCGCCTGCATCAGAAAAGCTCAGTCTTTTCGGCAGGCATACCATAGTGCACCTCCTAGCTCCTCCCACCTCCAGGCTCACCTCCCCCACATCTCCTCAGGAAAGCTCTGTCTTAATAGCAGGCTCAGCGTGAAGCGTGTTGCTCCTCCCACCTCCTCCACATCGTCCTCCCAACTCCTCCCGCTCCTGCTTCAGGAAAGCTCTGTCTTGTCTCCGGGCTCCGCGTGGTGCCCGCTGCCCCCACCTCCTCCTCCTCCTCCTCCAGCACCTCCTCCTCCACCAGCACCTCCTCCTCCTCCTCCTCCCCCTGCCACCCCCCCGCCCCCCCCGGAGTCGGAGGTGGCGGGCGCCAGTAGTGTGCGGCGGTTGTAGTGGTGGTGGCCCTTCATCATGCCAGAGTTGTTGTTGTCGTTGAGGATCTGCTTCTGCTTCTGCCGGTTGAGCGACTGCACCAGGCCCAGCACCACGGCCGCCAGCGAGTACTGGCCCGTCACCTTGCGGGGCTGCAGCACCAGCGGGTTGGGCTGCACGCGGCCCGACAGGAAGTGCGTGCGGATCTTGCCCTCCTGCTCGCTGATGCCCTTGACGTAGACCTCGCCGCGGTACTCGAAGGCGAAGCCGCGCTCCTTGAGGATGAGGAAGGTGTCGTCGGGAACCTGGATCTTGCCGCTGACGCCCGTGCTATCCATGCGGCTCGACAGGTTCACCGTCTTGCCCCAGATGTCATACTGCGGCTTCTTGGCGCCGATCACCCCGGCGACCACCGAGCCGTGGGCGATACCTGGGGGAGGGAGGGAGTTGGAGGTCAGAGGTCAGGTTAGCCTGACGTTATAAGAAAAACGTTAATCTTTTTTATCTTTCGATTTCTTAGAATTTTCTTGACAGCTTTTGCGTGGAATCACTTCAACCTCAACTGAGACAGAAAGGTTGCCAGCTGCGTTTCTGATTGGACTACGCCTCTGAAGTGACCTCACTGGCCACCAGTTGGAACCTACCGAGAGCATCAGCAGTAACCATAGCAACGAAACAACCATAGGTAGCCGCACTACTGCAGAGTCTTGGCCCTCTCCGTGAGGTCCCTAAAGGGATTCTGGGTACTCACCGATTCTCAGCTCAAAGTTGTTGAAGGAGTGTTTATTGATCTCCTGGATGCTCTCGTTCAGGGCGGTTGCAAAGTCAGCCAACGCACACAAATGACCCCACTTATCTTCACATTGCTGGGAGAGAGAGAGAGAGAGAGAGAGAGAGAGAGAGAGAGAGAGAGAGAGAGAGAGAGAGAGAGAGAGAGAGAGAGAGAGAGAGAGAGAGAGAGAGCGAGAGCGAGAGAGCGAGAGAGAGCGAGAGCGAGAGAGCGAGAGAGAGCGAGCGAGAGAGAATTAGTTTATAAGGCTATAAGATAATGAAATGTTTTGTCTGACATTCATTCCATACAGTAAAAGAAAATTGTATTTATTTATTTATTAACAACCGAGAACTACAGTCGAGCTTGTAATCAGTGGTAGAGTCCAGCGTCTCGGTCTACATGTTTACATCCAGCCCTCTTGGGCCACGAAAGATAACTTTTATCGGGTCGCTTTGCAGCATTTACAGGAAGTAGTATAGCAGGAACATTAAATGTTCCAAACGGCTATGAGTGAGAATCTACCACAGGCTATCCTGATCTAGCCCGGCCGCTTTAGGTAGATTCGGAGGGTAAAACAAGGGATCCTGCTCGAGCCCCGCCCCTTAGGGTCGAGTCAGAGTATTAAGAAAGAGCTCCTGATCTAGCCCCGCCCCTTCAGGTTAAGTCCAGTGTTGGGAACGTTACTTTAAAAAAGTAATTAGTTATAGTTACTCACTACTTGTTTCATAAAGTAACTGAGTTAGTAACTGAATTACTCTATAATAAAAGTAACTAGTTACCAGGGAAAGTATTTGCGTTACTGTAAAAAAAATAAAGTTTGGATTTGGATTTTTCTGAGCAGTTTTAACTTGGCCTTAATGTGTTAAATGGTTGAACTGCCCATTCAAGGCCCTGATATACTTCCAACTGAATTTGTATTTGCTTGGTTGCAAACATCTGCCGAATGTTACAGAAAATGCCAACTTTCCATCGGATTGCTCCGGACTCGCCATTTGTGCTGCTTCATCGAATCTGTTTGGCATGTGCGTGTGCGTTTGTGTGAGTGTGTGGCCCACGTGTCCTGCCTTGTGTGTAAAAACACTGGCTCCGATTGGCTACCATGAAACATGACTCTGCCTTAGCCAATCATAATCGCTTATCTCGTTGTTAACCCATCCGGTCTCCTCCCTAGCAGTTTGTGTTTGGAGCCAGGGGTGTGTTCGGATTACGCAATTTATTCAATCAATTAATAGTAACGCACCGCATTTAACATAGAGTAACTGTAATGGCGTTGTAACGACGGAAACAGTCATTAATTTAATTACCCAGTTACTGAAAAAATAACGGAGTTACCTAAAGCCGTTATTTTAAACGCTGTTATTATAAACACTGGTTAAGTCAGAGGGTAAAACAAGCGATTGCTCTAGCCCCGCCCCTTTATGTTGGGTCGGAGGGTAAAACAGACAATCCTGATCTAACCCCGCCCCTTCAGGTTGAGTTGGAGGGTAAAAGAAAGCAAGTCTCACCTGCTTCTCGGGGGACAGCCCGGAGACGGCCATGTAGGTGCTGCCGATGGTCTTGATCTTCTCGACATCCTGGAAGCGCTCGTCTCCCAGCAGCTACGAGGGCCCAGAGGGGAAAACACCAGGTGAGTTAACGGGCCTCTACTCCCCCAGGTGAGAGGTTAGTTAACGGGCCTCTACTCCCCCAGGTGAGAGGTTAGTTAACGGGCCTCTACCTCACCAGGTGAGAGGTTAGTTAACGGGCCTCTACTCCCCCAGGTGAGAGGTTAGTTAACGGACCTCTACCTCACCAGGTGAGAGGTTAGTTAACGGGCCTCTACCTCACCAGGTGAGAGGTTAGTTAACGGGCCTCTACCTCACCAGGTGAGAGGTTAGTTAACGGGCCTCTACCTCACCAGGTGAGAGTTTAGTTAACGGGCCCCTACCTCACCAGGTGAGAGGTTAGTTAACGGGCCTCTACTCCCCCAGGTGAGAGGTTAGTTAACGGGCCTCTACCTCACCAGGTGAGAGGTTAGTTAACGGGCCTCTACCTCACCAGGTGAGAGGTTAGTTAACGGGCCCCTACCTCACCAGGTGAGAGGTTAGTTAATGGGCCTCTACCCCACCAGGTGAGAGGTTAGTTAATGGGCCTCTAACTCACCAGGTGAGAGGTTAGTTAACGGGCCCCTACCTCACCAGGTGAGAGGTTAGTTAACGGGCCTCTACCTCACCAGGTGAGAGGTTAGTTAACGGGCCTCTACCTCACCAGGTGAGAGGTTAGTTAACGGGCCTCTACCTCACCAGGTGAGAGGTTAGTTAATGGGCCTCTACCCCACCAGGTGAGAGGTTAGTTAATGGGCCTCTAACTCACCAGGTGAGAGGTTAGTTAACGGGCCCCTACCTCACCAGGTGAGAGGTTAGTTAACGGGCCCCTACCTCACCAGGTGAGAGGTTAGTTAACGGGCCTCTACCTCACCAGGTGAGAGGTTAGTTAACGGGCCTCTACCTCACCAGGTGAGAGGTTAGTTAACGGGCCTCTACCTCACCAGGTGAGAGGTTAGTTAACGGGCCTCTACCCCACCAGGTGAGAGGTTAGTTAACGGGCCTCTACCTCACCAGGTGAGAGGTTAGTTAACGGGCCTCTACCTCACCAGGTGAGAGGTTAGTTAACGGGCCCCTACCTCACCAGGTGAGAGGTTAGTTAACGGGCCCCTACCTCACCAGGTGAGAGGTTAGTTAACGGGCCCCTACCTCACCAGGTGAGAGGTTAGTTAACGGGCCTCTACCCCCCCAGGTGAGAGGTTAGTTAACGGGCCTCTACCTCACCAGGTGAGAGGTTAGTTAACGGGCCTCTACCTCACCAGGTGAGAGGTTAGTTAACGGGCCTCTACCTCACCAGGTGAGAGTTTAGTTAACGGCCTCTACCTCACCAGGTGAGAGGTTAGTTAACGGGCCTCTACCTCACCAGGTGAGAGGTTAGTTAACGGGCCCCTACCTCACCAGGTGAGAGGTTAGTTAACGGGCCTCTACCTCACCAGGTGAGAGGTTAGTTAACGGGCCTCTACCTCACCAGGTGAGAGGTTAGTTAATGGGCCTCTACCTCACCAGGTGAGAGGTTAGTTAATGGGCCTCTACCTCACCAGGTGAGAGGTTAGTTGGTATATTGGTTGGTGTATCTTGTGATGGGAGGGAAGGGGGAGGGGCTTGGAGCAGCAGGAAGCTCAGCTGGTGTGACGCAAGTACTCACACACACACAAACACACACACACACACACACACACATCTGGAGGTGTGCGTCCATCTTGTGTCTGACGTGTGAGAGTTGATTCCAATTGACATGACAGGTGACATAGTTCCTCTACTTTTGATGAATGAGGTGACGATAGGACGAAAAACGTAATGCATATCACACACAGGCACACTCAGACGTACACTCACGCACACATTTGTATTCTTTATTTGAATCCACCAATCACATTACAACAGACAGGGTTCAAATATTTTCAGAGATGGGGGCACAAAAAACGTCTTTGGCACCACCCCATAAACACAAACATTTAACAAAATAAAAGTGTTTTCATAATGGCGGCGTGCGCCTCACCTCGTCGAAGTCGGCGATGATCTCGTTGAGCAGGCGGAGGCACTCGACACCCTGGTTGTTCATCTCCGTCTGGGAGTAGAAGTCGGCGAAGCCCGGGATGGAGGCGAACATTACGCCCACCGAGTCGTATGACTGCGAGTACAACTCCTGCAGAGGGGAGGGAGAGGGATGGTAAGTGATCCACGAAGAGAGATCAAACGCTTCAAGGGTCACTGTTTGGCCGTTTTCATTTCTGGACTTCTTGTTGATTTTCATTCATTTATTGAAGCTGATTAATAAAAGTTGATTTTACTTTTCATTTAAATATTTTCTTTTTCAGAGTCCAGAGCTGTAGTTCTGTGATGAAGCTGTTATTTTAAAGACGTTCAGTTTGCCTTGACATCAAAAGGCTACATGTAGGCCTAGTTCAAACGGCTCTGACCGCATTCGCTTAACCGCCTATATAACGTTATTCTGTTGCATTACACAAAACCGAACACCAGGGGGCGATGTGGGCACGCCGCAGAACATGCTCTCCCCTGCAATTAGCACCCACACAAAGCCTAACTGATGATTCATTGAGCAGACATGATCATCGGGTCATCATGAATCATGGATAATGCCAACGTGAGAAAGTTTCTATTTTAGATTTATGATTATCTCGTCCTATCCATCCCAGGAGGGGAGACACACTTGTCCCTTCTGGGTGTTTAACGGTCTGCCCTGCTCTTTTTTAAACGCGGTCCGTGAGGGTGAACGAACAACCGACTCGATTCTTGTGGACGTTTTTACACCAGGTGCTGCACCACCGCGCCATCACCACGAGGGGGCAGTGTTGTGGCAGAGAGGATCAATCAAGGGAAAGCCGTGCCGCTGCATCCTAATCCCTGTTGGAGGCGTCGGATCGTGGCGGGGTCGGGGTCGGGGTCGAACTCATTTGGAATCTGTTTTAATAACGGAGCGGCAAATGTCGTGTCAAGTTCACGCTCTGTGGCGAATAATTGGTGTGTAATGTATATACTGTTCATATCGAGCATCGTGTTGAAAGTTAAGGGAAGCTTTACTTTAAGTGAGCTCAGAGAGACCATCAGTTGCTCTAAAGTGACGTATTAAACCTATATTATCCATATCAGTACATGATTAACATGTTAACGCGGTTATTATGTATGTAAGCTCTTCCTTGTCTCTAAGTTGATTGTGGATTCAAGTTGTGACTGATGGCAGATTAGGACTTCAGTCTTCTAGACTGTGTCTGGATAATTTATTATAAATTAATTAGCCACATATTAATGACATGCACCAGCCTAGGTCTGGATGTGAATACGATCAACACACGGAGTGGATGTTTAGTAAACGGGGAAGTCCTTCAGAAATACAGACTCCTGGCAGAAGGTTCTGGGTTGGAACCCCCAAGTCCAATCTGTAGGAAAACTGTTGGTTCCTTCTCCAGCTTCTTGAAGGCATGTATCTCAAGTAAAAATGTTTTTCGCTGTATGTCTAATTTTGGATGAAAGTATCTCTGAGAATTCTTAAAATAACAGTAACTGAAATATGGTATAGAGCAGTATAGAGAGGTTTGAGTGGTTTGTTCCCCTACACTGCTAAAATACAGAAGACCTTTAATAATTAAACAACCGGCCGCACGTTATGAACCCTGGGTAACAAGCACAACCATTGGGGTGCACGCTCACACTCACTTGCACGTGTGTGTGGCATGGTGTGTGTTTTCACTGGTGTGTATGATATGATGCGTGTTTGTAGTGGTGTGTGAGGCATGGTGTGTGTTTCTAGTGGGGTCTGTGGCACGTTGTCTATGCAGGGTGTGTGTGTGTATATCTTTGTGTGTGTGTGTGACAAGGTGTATATGCATGGTGGGTGTGTGTTTGCGTGTGTGTGCAAGTGTTCATTTTGCGCCTGGTGAAGCAAAGCACTGATTGGTCGAAGGTGTCATCGTTAAGGTTGAACGTTTCAGAGCTAATTAGCTTGTTAATTATTTAGCTCAACACTTCATTCATTATTTATATTCATCATCAGGAGCAACACGCACCTGAATGATTCAGTCTCTGGGCAGAATTTTGCAGCATATAAAGTCGTCCCTTTGTGAAGTAAAGATTCAAATAAAGTGAATAGTAAAGAATTAAAGTGCGTTTCCAACAGGGACATAACAGCGCTGGGTGAGAAACAGAAACATTATGTCGTGTTCCTCTGAGTGACTAGCCATCGTCTGCTCTGGGCTTCAGAAAGCTTTATATAGCTCTTTATACGGTGCTTTTTCTACCCGACATCCGTTCATCCATTCATGCACACTTTCACACACACACAGCAGAGTCAGCCATACAGGGCAACAGCAAGCTGGTCAGGAGCAGAGAGGGCGAGACTTCTCGCTCAGGGACACCTCGACACTCAGCTAGGAGGAGCCGAGGATCGAACTAGCAACCTTTCAGTTACCAGCCACAATCGGCCCCACCAGAAAAGATCGGACATTTTTCATATAATTCTTGGGATACATGATTGCTGGCCATTAACTTATGCAGTTATTTCATATGGATTTTATCATAACCTCCAGGGGCTACTTGAAGTCACTTTCTTTCATTTCAGGTGTCCTGTCGTCATGAATATCTGTGGATGCTTCTACGACGTGTGAATTGTATATTTAATAAGGTAGTTGGAAAACCCTCCAGGCCTTTCAAAACACCCCCCCCACCCCCCCGCACCTTACCCTCGGTCTGTCAGGTATTGCTTTATATTAAAAACAGAAAAAGACCCAGAGATCCACTTCCTATTGGCTAGAGCTGGGAGAGCAATGCATCATGGGGAAAATCAGGTGCAGTTTTAGGTTTTGGTTCAGGGCTATGTCTTGGGTCAGGCTAGGGTTTGGGGTCAGGGCTGGAGCTTGGTTCAGGTCCAGGTCTCTGTTCAGGTCTACGGTCAGGGCTAGATTTAGGTCCAGGTCTAGGTCTCGGTTCAGGTCTAGGGTCAGGTCTAGGTCTAGGTCCAGGTCCAGGTCCAGGTTCAGGTCGGTTCTAGGGTCGGTTCCAGGGTCGTGGCGGGGTCCTCTGACCTCGTTGTCGCGGTCCTTCTCCAGGAAGTGGCGTGCGACGTGGCTGGGCAGGATGTTGCGCAGCATGTTCTCGTTGTGCTCGCGCAGTTCCTTCATCTCGTTGATCTCCTCCTTGGCCTGCACCCGCCACAGGAAGTCCAGCCGCGCCGTGTACTCCAGCTGGAACCCCGGAAAAAAAGCAGGGGGAGAGAACGCGTTAGGGAGAGCGAACGCGTCGGTGAGAGCGAGGGGTGGCGATGGACGATCAACGCTGCCTCGCTGGTGGGACGAACGACGACTGTGGGGAACGATCCGACACAGCGGCGGGAGGACCTCGGGCAGGAAATGAGGTCATCGCACGTGCGCCTTTGGATGGAAGACAACAACTAGTCGGACCGCAGTGGAGCGGTTGTTGGAAAAATGCGGTTTAACGGAAGAACCGGGTTCATAACATCTCCCCTCGTGGGACCAGGTTCATAACATCTCCCCTAGTGGGACCAGGTTCATAACATCTCCTAGTGGGACCAGGATCATAACATCTCCTAGTGGGACCAGGTTCATAACGTCTCCTAGTGGGACCAGGTTCATAACATCTCCTAGTGGGACCAGGTTCATAACATCTCCCCTAGTGGGTCCAGGTTCATAACATCTCCTAGTGGGACCAGGTTCATAACATCTCCCCCTGGTGGGACCAGGTTCATAACATCTCCCCTAGTGGGACAAGGTTCATAACATCTCCTAGTGGGACCAGGTTCATAACATCTCCTACTGGGACCAGGTTCATAACATCTCCT